>NC_092416.1:186274611-186531023 GCF_040894005.1 Engystomops pustulosus | reverse complement strand
GCCGAGAGTTACATAGTGGGGGAGCAGGACACAGCAGCACAGAGTATTTCAGGTATTGGGGTATAGACTGAGAGTTACATAGTGGGGGAGCAGGACACAGCAGCACAGAGTATTTCAGGAGAGGAGCTGATCATGTGGGGTATAGACTGAGAGTTACATAGTGGGGAGCAGGACACAGCAGCACAGAGTATTTCAGGAGAGGAGCTGATCATGTGGGGTATAGACTGAGAGTTACATAGTGGGGGAGCAGGACACAGCAGCACAGAGTATTTCAGGAGAGGAGCTGATCATGTGGGGTATAGACTGAGAGTTACATAGTGGGGGAGCAGGACACAGCAGCACAGAGTATTTCAGGAGAGGAGCTGATCATGTGGGGTATAGACTGAGAGTTACATAGTGGGGGGAGCAGGACACAGCAGCACAGAGTATTTCAGGAGAGGAGCTGATCATGTGGGGTATAGACTGAGAGTTACATAGTGGGGGAGCAGGACACAGCAGCACAGAGTATTTCAGGAGAGGAGCTGATCATGTGGGGTATAGACTGAGAGTTACATAGTGGGGGGCAGGACACAGCAGCACAGAGTATTTCAGGAGAGGAGCTGATCATGTGGGGTATAGACTGAGAGTTACATAGTGGGGAGCAGGACACAGCAGCACAGAGTATTTCAGGAGAGGAGCTGATCATGTGGGGTATAGACTGAGAGTTACATAGTGGGGGAGCAGGACACAGCAGCACAGAGTATTTCAGGAGAGGAGCTGATCATGTGGGGTATAGACTGAGAGTTACATAGTGGGGGAGCAGGACACAGCAGCACAGAGTATTTCAGGAGAGGAGCTGATCATGTGGGGTATAGACTGAGAGTTACATAGTGGGGGAGCAGGACACAGCAGCACAGAGTATTTCAGGAGAGGAGCTGATCATGTGGGGTATAGACTGAGAGTTACATAGTGGGGGGCAGGACACAGCAGCACAGAGTATTTCAGGAGAGGAGCTGATCATGTGGGGTATAGACTGAGAGTTACATAGTGGGGAGCAGGACACAGCAGCACAGAGTATTTCAGGAGAGGAGCTGATCATGTGGGGTATAGACTGAGAGTTACATAGTGGGGGAGCAGGACACAGCAGCACAGAGTATTTCAGGAGAGGAGCTGATCATGTGGGGTATAGACTGAGAGTTACATAGTGGAGGGAGCAGGACACAGCAGCACAGAGTATTTCAGGAGAGGAGCTGATCATGTGGGGTATAGACTGAGAGTTACATAGTGGGGGAGCAGGACACAGCAGCACAGAGTATTTCAGGAGAGGAGCTGATCATGTGGGGTATAGACTGAGAGTTACATAGTGGGGGAGCAGGACACAGCAGCACAGAGTATTTCAGGAGAGGAGCTGATCATGTGGGGTATAGACTGAGAGTTACATAGTGGGGGGGCAGGACACAGCAGCACAGAGTATTTCAGGAGAGGAGCTGATCATGTGGGGTATAGACTGAGAGTTACATAGTGGGGGAGCAGGACACAGCAGCACAGAGTATTTCAGGAGAGGAGCTGATCATGTGGGGTATAGACTGAGAGTTACATAGTGGGAGGAGCAGGACACAGCAGCACAGAGTATTTCAGGAGAGGAGCTGATCATGTGGGGTATAGACTGAGAGTTACATAGTGGGGGAGCAGGACACAGCAGCACAGAGTATTTCAGGAGAGGAGCTGATCATGTGGGGTATAGACTGAGAGTTACATAGTGGGGGGGCAGGACACAGCAGCACAGAGTATTTCAGGAGAGGAGCTGATCATGTGGGGTATAGACTGAGAGTTACATAGTGGGGAGCAGGACACAGCAGCACAGAGTATTTCAGGAGAGGAGCTGATCATGTGGGGTATAGACTGAGAGTTACATAGTGGCGGAGCAGGACACAGCAGCACAGAGTATTTCAGGAGAGGAGCTGATCATGTGGGGTATAGACTGAGAGTTACATAGTGGGGGAGCAGGACACAGCAGCACAGAGTATTTCAGGAGAGGAGCTGATCATGTGGGGTATAGACTGAGAGTTACATAGTGGCGGAGCAGGACACAGCAGCACAGAGTATTTCAGGAGAGGAGCTGATCATGTGGGGTATAGACTGAGAGTTACATAGTGGGGGAGCAGGACACAGCAGCACAGAGTATTTCAGGAGAGGAGCTGATCATGTGGGGTATAGACTGAGAGTTACATAGTGGGGGAGCAGGACACAGCAGCACAGAGTATTTCAGGAGAGGAGCTGATCATGTGGGGTATAGACTGAGAGTTACATAGTGGGGGGGGAAGGACACAGCAGCACAGAGTATTTCAGGAGAGGAGCTGATCATGTGGGGTATAGACTGAGAGTTACATAGTGGGGGAGCAGGACACAGCAGCACAGAGTATTTCAGGAGAGGAGCTGATCATGTGGGGTATAGACTGAGAGTTACATAGTGGGGGAGCAGGACACAGCAGCACAGAGTATTTCAGGAGAGGAGCTGATCATGTGGGGTATAGACAGAGAGTTACATAGTGGGGGGGCAGGACACAGCAGCACAGAGTATTTCAGGAGAGGAGCTGATCATGTGGGGTATAGACTGAGAGTTACATAGTGGGGGAGCAGGACACAGCAGCACAGAGTATTTCAGGAGAGGAGCTGATCATGTGGGGTATAGACTGAGAGTTACATAGTGGGGGGGAGCAGGACACAGCAGCACAGAGTATTTCAGGAGAGGAGCTGATCATGTGGGGTATAGACTGAGAGTTACATAGTGGGGGGGAGCAGGACACAGCAGCACAGAGTATTTCAGGAGAGGAGCTGATCATGTGGGGTATAGACTGAGAGTTACATAGTGGAGGAGCAGGACACAGCAGCACAGAGTATTTCAGGAGAGGAGCTGATCATGTGGGGTATAGACGTTACTAGTGGGGAGCAGGACACAGCAGCACAGAGTATTTCAGGAGAGGAGCTGATCATGTGGGGTATAGACTGAGAGTTACATAGTGGAGGAGCAGGACACAGCAGCACAGAGTATTTCAGGAGAGGAGCTGATCATGTGGGGTATAGACTGAGAGTTACATAGTGGGGGGGGAGCAGGACACAGCAGCACAGAGTATTTCAGGAGAGGAGCTGGTCATGTGGGGTATAGACTGAGAGTTACATAGTGGGGGAGCAGGACACAGCAGCACAGAGTATTTCAGGAGAGGAGCTGATCATGTGGGGTATAGACTGAGAGTTACATAGTGGAGGAGCAGGACACAGCAGCACAGAGTATTTCAGGAGAGGAGCTGATCATGTGGGGTATAGACTGAGAGTTACATAGTGGGGGAGCAGGACACAGCAGCACAGAGTATTTCAGGAGAGGAGCTGATCATGTGGGGTATAGACTGAGAGTTACATAGTGGGGAGCAGGACACAGCAGCACAGAGTATTTCAGGAGAGGAGCTGATCATGTGGGGTATAGACTGAGAGTTACATAGTGGGGAGCAGGACACAGCAGCACAGGAGTATTTCAGGAGAGGAGCTGATCATGTGGGGGTATAGACTGAGAGTTACATAGTGGGGGGGGGGCAGGACACAGCAGCACAGAGTATTTCAGGAGAGGAGCTGATCAATGTGGGGTATAGACTGAGAGTTACATAGTGGGGGAGCAGGACACAGCAGCACAGAGTATTTCAGGAGAGGAGCTGATCATGTGGGGTATACTGGACTGAGAGTTACATAGTGGGGGAGCAGGACACAGCAGCACAGAGTATTTCAGGAGAGGAGCTGATCATGTGGGGTATAGACTGAGAGTTACATAGTGGGGGGCAGGACACAGCAGCACAGAGTATTTCAGGGGAGGAGCTGATCATGTGGGGTATAGACTGAGAGTTACATAGTGGGGAGCAGGACACAGCAGCACAGAGTATTTCAGGAGAGGAGCTGATCATGTGGGGTATAGACTGAGAGTTACATAGTGGAGGAGCAGGACACAGCAGCACAGAGTATTTCAGGAGAGGAGCTGATCATGTGGGGTATAGACTGAGAGTTACATAGTGGGGAGCAGGACACAGCAGCACAGAGTATTTCAGGAGAGGAGCTGATCATGTGGGGTATAGACTGAGAGTTACATAGTGGAGGAGCAGGACACAGCAGCACAGAGTATTTCAGGAGAGGAGCTGATCATGTGGGGTATAGACTGAGAGTTACATAGTGGGGGAGCAGGACACAGCAGCACAGAGTATTTCAGGAGAGGAGCTGATCATGTGGGGTATAGACTGAGAGTTACATAGTGGGGAGCAGGACACAGCAGCACAGAGTATTTCAGGAGAGGAGCTGATCATGTGGGGTATAGACTGAGAGTTACATAGTGGAGGAGCAGGACACAGCAGCACAGAGTATTTCAGGAGAGGGGCTGATCATGTGGGGTATAGACTGAGAGTTACATAGTGGGGGAGCAGGACACAGCAGCACAGAGTATTTCAGGAGAGGAGCTGATCATGTGGGGGTATAGACTGAGAGTTACATAGTGGGGGAGCAGGACACAGCAGCACAGAGTATTTCAGGAGAGGAGCTGATCATGTGGGGTATAGACTGAGAGTTACATAGTGGGGGAGCAGGACACAGCAGCACAGAGTATTTCAGGAGAGGAGCTGATCATGTGGGGTATAGACTGAGAGTTACATAGTGGGGGGGCAGGACACAGCAGCACAGAGTATTTCAGGAGAGGAGCTGATCATGTGGGGTATAGACTGAGAGTTACATAGTGGGGAGCAGGACACAGCAGCACAGAGTATTTCAGGAGAGGAGCTGATCATGTGGGGGTATAGACTGAGAGTTACATAGTGGCGGAGCAGGACACAGCAGCACAGAGTATTTCAGGAGAGGAGCTGATCATGTGGGGTATAGACTGAGAGTTACATAGTGGGGGGAGCAGGACACAGCAGCACAGAGTATTTCAGGAGAGGAGCTGATCATGTGGGGTATAGACTGAGAGTTACATAGTGGCGGAGCAGGACACAGCAGCACAGAGTATTTCAGGAGAGGAGCTGATCATGTGGGGTATAGACTGAGAGTTACATAGTGGGGGAGCAGGACACAGCAGCACAGAGTATTTCAGGAGAGGAGCTGATCATGTGGGGTATAGACTGAGAGTTACATAGTGGGGAGCAGGACACAGCAGCACAGAGTATTTCAGGAGAGGAGCTGATCATGTGGGGTATAGACTGAGAGTTACATAGTGGGGGGGGGGAAGGACACAGCAGCACAGAGTATTTCAGGAGAGGAGCTGATCATGTGGGGGTATAGACTGAGAGTTACATAGTGGGGGAGCAGGACACAGCAGCACAGAGTATTTCAGGAGAGGAGCTGATCATGTGGGGTATAGACTGAGAGTTACATAGTGGGGGGGCAGGACACAGCAGCACAGAGTATTTCAGGAGAGGAGCTGATCATGTGGGGTATAGACAGAGAGTTACATAGTGGGGGGGCAGGACACAGCAGCACAGAGTATTTCAGGAGAGGAGCTGATCATGTGGGGTATAGACTGAGAGTTACATAGTGGAGGAGCAGGACACAGCAGCACAGAGTATTTCAGGAGAGGAGCTGATCATGTGGGGTATAGACTGAGAGTTACATAGTGGGGGGGGAGCAGGACACAGCAGCACAGAGTATTTCAGGAGAGGAGCTGATCATGTGGGGTATAGACTGAGAGTTACATAGTGGGGAGCAGGACACAGCAGCACAGAGTATTTCAGGAGAGGAGCTGATCATGTGGGGTATAGACTGAGAGTTACATAGTGGAGGGGCAGGACACAGCAGCACAGAGTATTTCAGGAGAGGAGCTGATCATGTGGGGTATAGACTGAGAGTTACATAGTGGGGGAGCAGGACACAGCAGCACAGAGTATTTCAGGAGAGGAGCTGATCATGTGGGGTATAGACTGAGAGTTACATAGTGGGGGAGCAGGACACAGCAGCACAGAGTATTTCAGGAGAGGAGCTGATCATGTGGGGTATAGACTGAGAGTTACATAGTGGAGGAGCAGGACACAGCAGCACAGAGTATTTCAGGAGAGGAGCTGATCATGTGGGGTATAGACTGAGAGTTACATAGTGGAGGAGCAGGACACAGCAGCACAGAGTATTTCAGGAGAGGAGCTGATCATGTGGGGTATAGACTGAGAGTTACATAGTGGGGGGGAGCAGGACACAGCAGCACAGAGTATTTCAGGAGAGGAGCTGATCATGTGGGGTATAGACTGAGAGTTACATAGTGGGGGAGCAGGACACAGCAGCACAGAGTATTTCAGGAGAGGAGCTGATCATGTGGGGTATAGACTGAGAGTTACATAGTGGGGAGCAGGACACAGCAGCACAGAGTATTTCAGGAGAGGAGCTGATCATGTGGGGTATAGACTGAGAGTTACATAGTGGGGGAGCAGGACACAGCAGCACAGAGTATTTCAGGAGAGGAGCTGATCATGTGGGGGTATAGACTGAGAGTTACATAGTGGAGGAGCAGGACACAGCAGCACAGAGTATTTCAGGAGAGGAGCTGATCATGTGGGGGTATAGACTGAGAGTTACATAGTGGGGGGGGGCAGGACACAGCAGCACAGAGTATTTCAGGAGAGGAGCTGATCATGTGGGGTATAGACTGAGAGTTACATAGTGGGGGAGCAGGACACAGCAGCACAGAGTATTTCAGGAGAGGAGCTGATCATGTGGGGTATAGACTGAGAGTTACATAGTGGGGAGCAGGACACAGCAGCACAGAGTATTTCAGGAGAGGAGCTGATCATGTGGGGTATAGACTGAGAGTTACATAGTGGAGGAGCAGGACACAGCAGCACAGAGTATTTCAGGAGAGGAGCTGATCATGTGGGGTATAGACTGAGAGTTACATAGTGGGGAGCAGGACACAGCAGCACAGAGTATTTCAGGGGAGGAGCTGATCATGTGGGGTATAGACTGAGAGTTACATAGTGGAGGAGCAGGACACAGCAGCACAGAGTATTTCAGGAGAGGAGCTGATCATGTGGGGTATAGACTGAGAGTTACATAGTGGGGGGGGGGGCAGGACACAGCAGCACAGAGTATTTCAGGAGAGGAGCTGATCATGTGGGGTATAGACTGAGAGTTACATAGTGGGGGAGCAGGACACAGCAGCACAGAGTATTTCAGGAGAGGAGCTGATCATGTGGGGGTATAGACTGAGAGTTACATAGTGGAGGAGCAGGACACAGCAGCACAGAGTATTTCAGGAGAGGAGCTGATCATGTGGGGTATAGACTGAGAGTTACATAGTGGGGAGCAGGACACAGCAGCACAGAGTATTTCAGGAGAGGAGCTGATCATGTGGGGTATAGACTGAGAGTTACATAGTGGAGGAGCAGGACACAGCAGCACAGAGTATTTCAGGAGAGGAGCTGATCATGTGGGGTATAGACTGAGAGTTACATAGTGGGGGAGCAGGACACAGCAGCACAGAGTATTTCAGGAGAGGAGCTGATCATGTGGGGTATAGACTGAGAGTTACATAGTGGGGGGCAGGACACAGCAGCACAGAGTATTTCAGGAGAGGAGCTGATCATGTGGGGGGTATAGACTGAGAGTTACATAGTGGGGGAGCAGGACACAGCAGCACAGAGTATTTCAGGAGAGGAGCTGATCATGTGGGGTATAGACTGAGAGTTACATAGTGGGGGAGCAAGACACAGCAGCACAGAGTATTTGAGGGCAGTGTCTGGGGGTGTGGCCAGTATTTCTGGCATCTGATGATACGCTGCAGCACTGCCTCTGGGGCTGCGAGACACTTGAATATTTGCCCTCCGCTGTTCTGTCTCGTTCCTCTCATACATAATCGACAAATAAAGTCAGTAAACCCACTGGGCCGGTGCACTGCACAGACGGCTGGGTCCCAGCCTGGTCCCGGACTGCAGAGGATGATGGGAGTTGCACTATTGTACATGCCCCATTCTGCCGCCACATCAGTTATAAACATGGAAAATCATCATCATCCGAGGAAGACGTGAACTCCATGAGAATGTGCCGGGTGGTCAGAGCTCCTCTATGTGCAGCTTTATGTGTGACTAGAGTACAAGTACATGTTGGCGGGTGGTCATGTGGACTTACCTTCAGCTCCCCGAGGTACGGCCTCCAGGTCTTATCCATCAGGTCCTGGCGGTATTTCTTGGTAAAGTATCCGAGGTAGGAGACAAAGGCGGTGATGAGGAGGACGTCCCCGCACAGCGTGCTCTCTTGCAGCTTGAAGTTCCTGACCGCCTCCGCCCAGCGCACGTTCTCAGAGGCGAGTCCTCCGACCTACACCACCAAGAGGAACAGAGAATTACACGGAGGGAGGGATATGGAATAGATAGAGACCTAGCTGCTGTGACTCACAGCTCCTTCCTCCCCACTCCATATATGGTTCTGCACTGGAGGATAGAGACCTAGCTGCTGTGACTCACTGCTCCCTCTCTAGAAAGGAGAAGTAACAACATTTCCCTTACCAGCCGATTAGCGAGAGAGATGGTGAGAGCAGTAGTGTCTGCCTCCTGCTGACACTTCAGCTTATCTGCCGTGGCCTTCTCAAATTTTGCTGTAAGTTTGGCAAGATTTTCATTCAGGAACTGAAATATAAAAACCAGAGAATATTCAGTAACATCAGAGAACAGTGCAGTATTATAGCAGTTATATTCTTGTACATAGGGGGCAGTATTATAGTAGTTATATTCTTGTACATAGGGGGCGGTATTATAGTAGTTATATTCCTGTACATAGGGGGCAGTATTATAGTAGTTATATTCCTGTACATAGGGGCAGTATTATAGTAGTTATATTCCTGTATATAGGGGACAGTATTATAGTAGTTATATTCTTGTACATAGGGGGCAGTATTATAGTAGTTATATTCTTGTACATAAGGGGCAGTATTATAGTAGTTATATTCCTGTACATAGGGGGCAGTATTATAGTAGTTATATTCCTGTACATAGGGGACAGTATTATAGTAGTTATATTCTTGTACATAGGGGGCAGTATTATAGTAGTTATATTCTTGTACATAGGGGGCAGTATTATAGTAGTTATATTCTTGTACATAGGGGGCAGTATTATAGTAGTTATATTCTTGTACATAGGGGGCAGTATTATAGTAGTTATATTCTTGTACATAGGGGGCAGTATTATAGTAGTTATATTCTTGTACATAGGGGGCAGTATTATAGTAGTTATATTCTTGTACATAGGGGGCAGTATTATAGTAGTTATATTCTTGTACATAGGGGGCAGTATTATAGTAGTTATATTCTTGTACATAGGGGGCAGTATTATAGTAGTTATATTCTTGTACATAGGGGCAGTATTATAGTAGTTATATTCCTGTACATAGGGGGCAGTATTATAGTAGTTATATTCTTGTACATAGGGGGCAGTATTATAGTAGTTATATTCTTGTACATAGGGGGCAGTATTATAGTAGTTATATTCTTGTACATAGGGGCAGTATTATAGTAGTTATATTCCTGTACATAGGGGGCAGTATTATAGTAGTTATATTCTTGTACATAGGGGGCAGTATTATAGTAGTTATATTCCTGTACATAGGGGGCAGTATTATAGTAGTTATATTCCTGTACATAGGGGGCAGTATTATAGTAGTTATATTCCTGTACATAGGGGGCAGTATTATAGTAGTTATATTCCTCTATATAGGGGGCAGTATTATAGTAGTTATATTCCTGTACATAGGGGGCAGTATTATAGTAGTTATATTCTTGTACATAGGGGGCAGTATTATAGTAGTTATATTCCTGTACATAGGGGGCAGTATTATAGTAGTTATATTCCTGTACATAGAGGGCAGTATTATAGTAGTTATATTCTTGTACATAGGGGGCAGTATTATAGTAGTTATATTCCTGTACATAGGGGGCAGTATTATAGTAGTTATATTCCTGTACATAGGGGGCAGTATTATAGTAGTTATATTCTTGTACATAGGGGGCAGTATTATAGTAGTTATATTCCTGTACATAGGGGGCAGTATTATAGTAGTTATATTCTTGTACATAGAGGGCAGTATTATAGTAGTTATATTCTTGTACATAGGGGGCAGTATTATAGTAGTTATATTCTTGTACATAGGGGGCAGTATTATAGTAGTTATATTCCTGTACATAGGAGGCAGTATTATAGTAGTTATATTCTTGTACATAGGGGGCAGTATTATAGTAGTTATATTCCTGTACATAGGGGGCAGTATTATAGTAGTTATATGCTTGTACATAGGGGGCAGTATTATAGTAGTTATGTTCCTGTACATAGGGGGCAGTATTATAGTAGTTATATTCCTGTACATAGGGGGCAGTATTATAGTAGTTATATTCTTGTACATAGGGGGCAGTATTATAGTAGTTATATTCCTGTACATAGGGGGCAGTATTATAGTAGTTATATTCTTGTACATAGGGGGCAGTATTATAGTAGTTATATTCTTGTACATAGGGAGCAGTATTATAGTAGTTATATTCCTGTACATAGGGGCAGTATTATAGTAGTTATATTCCTGTACATAGGGGGCAGTATTATAGTAGTTATATTCCTGTACATAGGGGGCAGTATTATAGTAGTTATATTCCTGTACATAGGGGGCAGTATTATAGTAGTTATATTCCTGTACATAGGGGGCAGTATTATAGTAGTTATATTCCTGTACATAGGGGCAGTATTATAGTAGTTATATTCCTGTACATAGCGGGCAGTATTATAGTAGTTATATTCTTGTACATAGGGGGCAGTATTATAGTAGTTATATTCCTGTACATAGGGGGCAGTATTATAGTAGTTATATTCTTGTACATAGAGGGCAGTATTATAGTAGTTATATTCTTGTACATAGGGGGCAGTATTATAGTAGTTATATTCTTGTACATAGGGGGCAGTATTATAGTAGTTATATCCCTGTACATAGGGGGCAGTATTATAGTAGTTATATTCTTGTACATAGGGGGCAGTATTATAGTAGTTATATCCCTGTACATAGGGGGCAGTATTATAGTAGTTATATTCTTGTACATAGGGGGCAGTATTATAGTAGTTATATTCCTGTACATAGGGGGCAGTATTATAGTAGTTATATTCTTGTACATAGGGGGCAGTATTATAGTAGTTATATGCTTGTACATAGGGGGCAGTATTATAGTAGTTATGTTCCTGTACATAGGGGGCAGTATTATAGTAGTTATATTCCTGTACATAGGGGGCAGTATTATAGTAGTTATATTCTTGTACATAGGGGGCAGTATTATAGTAGTTATATTCCTGTACATAGGGGGCAGTATTATAGTAGTTATATGCTTGTATATAGGGGGCAGTATTATAGTAGTTATGTTCCTGTACATAGGGGGCAGTATTATAGTAGTTATATTCCTGTACATAGGGGGCAGTATTATAGTAGTTATATTCCTGTACATAGGGGGCAGTATTATAGTAGTTATATTCTTGTACATAGGGGGCAGTATTATAGTAGTTATATTCCTGTACATAGGAGGCAGTATTATAGTAGTTATATTCTTGTACATAGGGGGCAGTATTATAGTAGTTATATTCCTGTACATAGGGGCAGTATTATAGTAGTTATATTCCTGTACATAGCGGGCAGTATTATAGTAGTTATATTCTTGTACATAGGGGGCAGTATTAAAGTAGTTATATTCTTGTACATAGGGGGCAGTATTATAGTAGTTATATTCCTGTACATAGGGGGCAGTATTATAGTAGTTATATTCCTGTACATAGGGGCAGTATTATAGTAGTTATATTCTTGTACATAGGGAGCAGTATTATAGTAGTTATATTCTTGTACATAGAGGGCAGTATTATAGTAGTTATATTCCTGTACATAGGGGACAGTATTATAGTAGTTATATTCCTTACATAGGGGGCATTGTTATAGTAGTTATATTCTTGTACATAGGGGGCAGTATTATAGTAGTTATATTCCTGTACATAGGGGGCAGTATTATAGTAGTTATATTCTTCTACATAGGGGGCAGTATTATAGTAGTTATATCCCTGTACATAGGGGGCAGTATTATAGTAGTTATATCCCTGTACATAGGGGGCAGTATTATAGTAGTTATATTCTTGTACATAGGGGGCAGTATTATAGTAGTTATATTCCTGTACATAGGGGGCAGTATTATAGTAGTTATATTCCTGTACATAGGGGGCAGTATTATAGTAGTTATATTCTTGTACATAGGGGGCAGTATTATAGTAGTTATATTCCTGTACATAGGGGGCAGTATTATAGTAGTTATATTCTTGTACATAGGAGGCAGTAATATTATAGTAGTTATATTCCTGTACATAGGGGGCAGTATTATAGTAGTTATATTCCTGTACATAGGGGGCAGTATTATAGTAGTTATATTCCTGTACATAGGGGGCAGTATTATAGTAGTTATATTCCTGTACATAGGGGGCAGTATTATAGTAGTTATATTCCTGTACATAGAGGGCAGTATTATAGTAGTTATATTCCTGTACATAGGGGGCAGTATCATAGTAGTTATATTCTTGTACATAGGGGGCAGTATTATAGTAGTTATATTCCTGTACATAGGGGGCAGTATCATAGTAGTTATATTCTTGTACATAGGAGGCAGTATTATAGTAGTTATATTCTTGTACATAGGGCCAGTATTATAGTAGTTATATTCCTGTACATAGGGGGCAGTATTATAGTAGTTATATTCTTGTACATAGGGGGCAGCATTATAGTAGTTATATTCTTGTACATAGGGGCGGTATTATAGTAGTTATATTCTTGTACATAGGGGGCAGTATTATAGTAGTTATATCCCTGTACATAGGGGGCAGTATTATAGTAGTTATATTCTTGTACATAGGGGCGGTATTATAGTAGTTATATTCTTGTACATAGGGGGCAGTATTATAGTAGTTATATTCCTGTACATAGGAGACAGTATTATAGTAGTTATATTCCTGTACATAGGGGGCAGTATTATAGTAGTTATATTCCTGTACATAGGGGGCAGTATTATAGTAGTTATATTCTTGTACATAGGGGGCAGTATTATAGTAGTTATATTCTTGTACATAGGGGCGGTATTATAGTAGTTATATTCTTGTACATAGGGGGCAGTATTATAGTAGTTATATTCCTGTACATAGGAGACAGTATTATAGTAGTTATATTCCTGTACATAGGGGGCAGTATTATAGTAGTTATATTCCTGTACATAGGGGCAGTATTATAGTAGTTATATTCTTGTACATAGGGGGCAGTATTATAGTAGTTATATTCCTGTACATAGGGGGCAGTATTATAGTAGTTATATTCTTGTACATAGGGGGCAGTATTATAGTAGTTATATTCCTGTACATAGGAGGCAGTATTATAGTAGTTATATTCTTGTACATAGGGGGCAGTATTATAGTAGTTATATTCCTGTACATAGGGGGCAGTATTATAGTAGTTATATTCTTGTACATAGGGGGCAGTATTATAGTAGTTATATTCCTGTACATAGGGGGCAGTATTATAGTAGTTATATTCCTGTACATAGGGGGCAGTATTATAGTAGTTATATTCCTGTACATAGGGGGCAGTATTATAGTAGTTATATTCCTGTACATAGGGAGCAGTATTATAGTAGTTATATTCTTGCACATAGGGGGCAGTATTATAGTAGTTATATTCCTGTACATAGGGGGCAGTAGTATAGTAGTTATATTCCTGTACATAGGGGCAGTATTATAGTAGTTATATTCCTGTACATAGGGGGCAGTATTATAGTAGTTATATTCCTGTACATAGGGGCAGTATTATAGTAGTTATATTCCTGTACATAGGGGGCAGTATTATAGTAGTTATATTCCTGTACATAGGGGGCAGTATTATAGTAGTTATATTCTTGTACATAGGGGGCAGTATTATAGTAGTTATATTTCTGTACATAGGGGGCAGTATTATAGTAGTTATATTCCTGTACATAGGGGGCAGTATTATAGTAGTTATATTCCTGTACATAGGGGGCAGTATTATAGTAGTTATATTCTTGTACATAGGGGGCAGTATTATAGTAGTTATATTTCTGTACATAAAGACAGTATTATAGTAGTTATATTCCTGTACATAGGGGCAGTATTATAGTAGTTATATTCCTGTACATAGGGGGCAGTATTATAGTAGTTATATTCCTGTACATAGGGGGCAGTATTATAGTAGTTATATTCCTGTACATAGGAGGCAGTATTATAGTAGTTATATTCCTGTACATAGGTGGCAGTATTATAGTAGTTATATTCCTGTACATAGGGGGCAGTATTATAGTAGTTATATTCTTGTACATAGGGGGCAGTATTATAGTAGTTATATTCCTGTACATAGGGGGCAGTATTATAGTAGTTATATTCCTGTACATAGGGGGCAGTATTATAGTAGTTATATTCCTGTACATAGGGGGCAGTATTATAGTAGTTATATTCTTGTACATAGGGGGCAGTATTATAGTAGTTATATTCCTGTACATAGGGGGGCAGTATTATAGTAGTTATATTCCTGTACATAGGGGGCAGTATTATAGTAGTTATATTCTTGTACATAGGGGGCAGTATTATAGTAGTTATATTCTTGTACATAGGGGGCAGTATTATAGTAGTAATATTCTTGTACATAGGGGGCAGTATTATAGCAGTTATATTCCTGTACATAGGGGGCAGTATTATAGTAGTTATATTCCTGTACATAGGGGGCAGTATTATAGTAGTTATATTCCTGTACATAGGGGGCAGTATTATAGTAGTTATATTCCTGTACATAGGGGGCAGTATTATAGTAGTTATATTCCTGTACATAGGGGGCAGTATTATAGTAGTTATATTCTTGTACATAGGGGGCAGTATTATAGTAGTTATATTCCTGTACATAGGGGGCAGTATTATAGTAGTTATATTCCTGTACATAGGGGGCAGTATTATAGTAGTTATATTCCTGTACATAGGGGGCAGTATTATAGTAGTTATATTCCTGTACATAGGGAGCAGTATTATAGTAGTTATATTCTTGCACATAGGGGGCAGTATTATAGTAGTTATATTCCTGTACATAGGGGGCAGTAGTATAGTAGTTATATTCCTGTACATAGGGGCAGTATTATAGTAGTTATATTCCTGTACATAGGGGGCAGTATTATAGTAGTTATATTCCTGTACATAGGGGCAGTATTATAGTAGTTATATTCCTGTACATAGGGGGCAGTATTATAGTAGTTATATTCCTGTACATAGGGGGCAGTATTATAGTAGTTATATTCTTGTACATAGGGGGCAGTATTATAGTAGTTATATTTCTGTACATAGGGGGCAGTATTATAGTAGTTATATTCCTGTACATAGGGGGCAGTATTATAGTAGTTATATTCCTGTACATAGGGGGCAGTATTATAGTAGTTATATTCTTGTACATAGGGGGCAGTATTATAGTAGTTATATTTCTGTACATAAAGACAGTATTATAGTAGTTATATTCCTGTACATAGGGGCAGTATTATAGTAGTTATATTCCTGTACATAGGGGGCAGTATTATAGTAGTTATATTCCTGTACATAGGGGGCAGTATTATAGTAGTTATATTCCTGTACATAGGAGGCAGTATTATAGTAGTTATATTCCTGTACATAGGTGGCAGTATTATAGTAGTTATATTCCTGTACATAGGGGGCAGTATTATAGTAGTTATATTCTTGTACATAGGGGGCAGTATTATAGTAGTTATATTCCTGTACATAGGGGGCAGTATTATAGTAGTTATATTCCTGTACATAGGGGGCAGTATTATAGTAGTTATATTCCTGTACATAGGGGGCAGTATTATAGTAGTTATATTCTTGTACATAGGGGGCAGTATTATAGTAGTTATATTCCTGTACATAGGGGGGCAGTATTATAGTAGTTATATTCCTGTACATAGGGGGCAGTATTATAGTAGTTATATTCTTGTACATAGGGGGCAGTATTATAGTAGTTATATTCTTGTACATAGGGGGCAGTATTATAGTAGTAATATTCTTGTACATAGGGGGCAGTATTATAGCAGTTATATTCCTGTACATAGGGGGCAGTATTATAGTAGTTATATTCCTGTACATAGGGGGCAGTATTATAGTAGTTATATTCCTGTACATAGGGGGCAGTATTATAGTAGTTATATTCCTGTACATAGGGGGCAGTATTATAGTAGTTATATTCCTGTACATAGGGGGCAGTATTATAGTAGTTATATTCCTCTATATAGGGGGCAGTATTATAGTAGTTATATTCCTGTACATAGGGGGCAGTATTATAGTAGTTATATTCTTGTACATAGGGGCAGTATTATAGTAGTTATATTCCTGTACATAGGGGGCAGTATTATAGTAGTTATATTCCTGTACATAGGGGGCAGTATTATAGTAGTTATATTCTTGTACATAGGGGGCAGTATTATAGTAGTTATATTCCTGTACATAGGGGGTAGTATTATAGTAGTTATATTCCTGTACATAGGGGGCAGTATTATAGTAGTTATATTTCTGTACATAGGGGGCAGTATTATAGTAGTTATATTCTTGTACATAGGGGGCAGTATTATAGTAATTATATTCCTGTACATAGGGGGCAGTATTATAGTAGTTATATTCCTGTACATAGGGGGCAGTATTATAGTAGTTATATTCCTGTACATAGGGGCAGTATTATAGTAGTTATATTCCTGTACATAGGGGGAGTATTATAGTAGTTATATTCCTGTACATAGGGGGCAGTATTATAGTAGTTATATTCCTGTACATAGGGAGCAGTATTATAGTAGGTATATTCCTGTACATAGGGGGCAGTATTATAGTAGTTATATTCCTGTACATAGGGGGCAGTATTATAGTAGTTACATTCCTGTACATAGGGGGCAGTATTATAGTAGTTATATTCCTGTACATAGGGGGCAGTATTATAGTAGTTATATTCTTGTACATAGAAGGCAGTATTATAGTAGTTATATTCCTGTACATAGGGGGCAGTATTATAGTAGTTATATTCTTGTACATAGGAGGCAGTATTATAGTAGTTATATTCCTGTACATAGGGGGCAGTATTATAGTAGTTATATTCCTGTACATAGGGGGCAGTATTATAGCAGTTATATTCTTGTACATAGGAGGCAGTATTATAGTAGTTATATTCCTGTACATAGGGGGCAGTATTATAGTAGTTATATTCTTGTACATAGGGGGCAGTATTATAGTAGTTATATTCCTGTACACAGGGGGCAGTATTATAGTAGTTATATTCTTGTACATAGGGGGCAGTATTACAGTAGTTATATTCTTGTACATAGGGGGCAGTATTATAGTAGTTACATTCCTGTACATAGGGGGCAGTATTATAGTAGTTATATTCCTGTACATAGGGGGCAGTATTATAGTAGTTATATTCTTGTACATAGAAGGCAGTATTATAGTAGTTATATTCCTGTACATAGGGGGCAGTATTATAGTAGTTATATTCTTGTACATAGGAGGCAGTATTATAGTAGTTATATTCTTGTACATAGGGGGCAGTATTATAGTAGTTATATTCTTGTACATAGGGGGTAGTATTATAGTAGTTATATTCTTGTACATAGGGGGCAGTATTATAGTAGTTATATTCTTGTACATAGGGGGCAGTATTATAGTAGTTATATCCCTGTATATAGGGGGCAGTATTATAGTAGTTATATTCTTGTACATAGGGGGCAGTATTATAGTAGATATATTCCTGTACATAGGGGGCAGTATTATAGTAGTTATATTCCTGTACATAGGGGGCAGTATTATAGTAGTTATATTCCTGTACATAGGGGGCAGTATTATAGTAGTTATATTCCTGTACATAGGGGGCAGTATTATAGTAATTATATTCCTGTACATAGGGGGGCAGTATTATAGTAGTTATATTCCTGTACATAGGGGGGCAGTATTATAGTAGTTATATTCCTGTACATAGGGGGCAGTATTATAGTAGTTATATTCCTGTACATAGGGGGCAGTATTATAGTAGTTATATTCCTGTACATAGGGGGCAGTATTATAGTAGTTATATTCCTGTACATAGGGGGCAGTATTATAGTATGTCTATCCTATGGAGAGGTGACTTACAGCAATCTTTGCCTTGATGCTGGACAGCTTCTCCTCTGCAGCAGCCAGGTCAGCGTTGGCTTTGTTCAGGGCTTGGCGTTTTGGTTCCACCTCGCAGTAGACCTCATAGAACTTGACGATGTTGATGACCCAGGAGCAGAGTCCGGCAGCAGCGAGGGATTTGGAGGCGATGAATTCGGGGTTGAACTCGGCGTCTTGCAGATAGGGCTGAATGGCTTTCATACAGTTTTCATGAATATTCTCCTTATTAAAGTTGATCAGAGAATCCAGGAAGCCGTCTACTTTGCCCATGACCACCCTGGCCGCCTTCCAGCTCCTGTCCTTGGGGACTCTACCACCCGGGGCTGTGAGGACCATGACCGCTGCTGTGACGTTGGTGACGGCTGAAGGTGGAGAACCAAACGACTTCAGCTCTGTCAGATTGTTCTAGAATGACAGGATATTAGATCATCTTAGGAGGTCCATGGAGAACATGACCCCTCTGTATGGAGGACATGACCCCCCCTTTATGTAGAACATGACCCCTCTGTATCTAAGACATGACCCCTCTGTATGGAGGACATGACCCCTCTGTATGTAGGACATGACCCCCTGTATGTAGGACATGACCCCTCTGTATGTAGGACATGACCCCCCTGTATGTAGGACATGACCCCCCTGTATGTAGGACATGGCCCCTCTGTATGTAGGACATGACCCCTCTGTATGTAGGACATGACCCCTCTGTATGTAGGACATGACCCCTCTGTATGTAGGACATGACCCCTCTGTATGGAGGACATGACCCCCCTGTATGTAGGACATGACCCCTCTGTATGTAGGACATGGCCCCTCTGTATGTAGGACATGACCCCTCTGTATGTAGGACATGACCCCTCTGTATGGAGGACATGACCCCCCCTTTATGTAGAACATGACCCCTCTGTATCTAAGACATGACCCCTCTGTATGGAGGACATGACCCCTCTGTATGTAGGACATGACCCCCTGTATGTAGGACATGACCCCCCTGTATGTAGGACATGACCCCCCTGTATGTAGGACATGACCCCCCTGTATGTAGGACATGACCCCCTGTATGTAGGACATGACCCCCCTGTATGTAGGACATGACCCCCCTGTATGTAGGACATGACCCCTCTGTATGTAGGACATGACCCCCTGTATGTAGGACATGACCCCCCTGTATGTAGGACATGACCCCCCTGTATGTAGGACATGACCCCTCTGTATGTAGGACATGACCCCTCTGTATGTAGGACATGACCCCCCTGTATGTAGGACATGACCCCCCTGTATGTAGGACATGACCCCCCTGTATGTAGGACATGACCCCTCTGTATGTAGGACATGACCCCTCTGTATGTAGGACATGACCCCCCTGTATGTAGGACATGACCCCCCTGTATGTAGGACATGACCCCCCTGTATGTAGGACATGACCCCCCTGTATGTAGGACATGACCCCCCTGTATGTAGGACATGACCCCCTGTATGTAGGACATGGCCCCTCTGTATGTAGGACATGACCCCCCTGTATGTAGGACATGACCCCCCTGTATGTAGGACATGACCCCCTGTATGTAGGACATGACCCCCCTGTATGTAGGACATGACCCCCCTGTATGTAGGACATGACCCCTCTGTATGTAGGACATGACCCCCTGTATGTAGGACATGACCCCTCTGTATGTAGGACATGACCCCCTGTATGTAGGACATGACCCCCCTGTATGTAGGACATGACCCCCCTGTATGTAGGACATGACCCCCTGTATGTAGGACATGACCCCCCTGTATGTAGGACATGACCCCCCTGTATGTAGGACATGACCCCTCTGTATGTAGGACATGACCCCCTGTATGTAGGACATGACCCCTCTGTATGTAGGACATGACCCCCTGTATGTAGGACATGACCCCCCTGTATGTAGGACATGACCCCCCTGTATGTAGGACATGACCCCTCTGTATGTAGGACATGACCCCCTGTATGTAGGACATGACCCCTCTGTATGTAGGACATGACCCCCTGTATGTAGGACATGACCCCCTGTATGTAGGACATGACCCCCTGTATGTAGGACATGACCCCCCTGTATGTAGGACATGACCCCTCTGTATGTAGGACATGACCCCCCTGTATGTAGGACATGACCCCTCTGTATGTAGGACATGACCCCCCTGTATGTAGGACATGACCCCTCTGTATGTAGGACATGACCCCTCTGTATGTAGGACATGACCCCCCTGTATGTAGGACATGACCCCCCTGTATGTAGGACATGACCCCCCTGTATGTAGGACATGACCCCTCTGTATGTAGGACATGACCCCCCTGTATGTAGGACATGACCCCCCTGTATGTAGGACATGACCCCCCTGTATGTAGGACATGACCCCTCTGTATGTAGGACATGACCCCCTGTATGTAGGACATGACCCCTCTGTATGTAGGACATGACCCCCTGTATGTAGGACATGACCCCCCTGTATGTAGGACATGACCCCTCTGTATGTAGGACATGACCCCTCTGTATGTAGGACATGACCCCTCTGTATGTAGGACATGACCCCTCTGTATGTAGGACATGACCCCTCTGTATGTAGGACATGACCCCCCTGTATGTAGGACATGACCCCCTGTATGTAGGACATGGCCCCTCTGTATGTAGGACATGGCCCCTCTGTATGTAGGACATGACCCCTCTGTATGTAGGACATGACCCCTCTGTATGTAGGACATGACCCCTCTGTATGTAGGACATGACCCCTCTGTATGTAGGACATGACCCCCCTGTATGTAGGACATGGCCCCTCTGTATGTAGGACATGACCCCCCTGTATGTAGGACATGACCCCTCTGTATGTAGGACATGACCCCTCTGTATGTAGGACATGGCCCCTCTGTATGTAGGACATGACCCCCCTGTATGTAGGACATGACCCCTCTGTATGTAGGACATGACCCCTCTGTATGTAGGACATGACCCCTCTGTATGTAGGACATGACCCCTCTGTATGTAGGACATGGCCCCTCTGTATGTAGGACATGACCCCCCTGTATGTAGGACATGACCCCTCTGTATGTAGGACATGACCCCCTGTATGTAGGACATGACCCCCCTGTATGTAGGACATGACCCCCCTGTATGTAGGACATGACCCCTCTGTATGTAGGACATGACCCCTCTGTATGTAGGACATGGCCCCTCTGTATGTAGGACATGACCCCCCTGTATGTAGGACATGACCCCTCTGTATGTAGGACATGACCCCTCTGTATGTAGGACATGACCCCTCTGTATGTAGGACATGACCCCTCTGTATGTAGGACATGGCCCCTCTGTATGTAGGACATGACCCCCCTGTATGTAGGACATGACCCCTCTGTATGTAGGACATGACCCCCCTGTATGTAGGACATGACCCCCTGTATGTAGGACATGGCCCCTCTGTATGTAGGACATGACCCCCCTGTATGTAGGACATGACCCCTCTGTATGTAGGACATGGCCCCTCTGTATGTAGGACATGACCCCTCTGTATGTAGGACATGACCCCTCTGTATGTAGGACATGACCCCCCTGTATGTAGGACATGACCCCTCTGTATGTAGGGCCTCTAGCCTTACCTTGTTGAGTGTATTCAGAGCTTCTTGAGCGGCCACTAAAGCCGGTTCTGCTTTGGCTAAATCGGTCTCGCAGTCCTTCTGCTTCTTCCCGACCTCCTCGGCTATGATGGCCACCTTCTTCTCCTCCTCGTCAGCCACGGCCTTCTCCTTGGCCACTTTCTCGGTCTCCACCCCGACCACTTGGATGAGTTTGTCAGCGTCCTCGTTCTTCTGCTTCAGCTCCACCTCCTGCGCTGCCAGCTTGGCTTTCAGTTCATCCACCTGTCACCAGAGACATTGTCACTACCCCATGGGTCACCCCCGAGGACAAGGCACAGCCACAGACCACAGACCACTGCCGGAACATGTAACCACATCCCTCTCCCCACATCAGATTGGAAGGGATCAGCCGCTGTGACCATAACGACTACAGACAGTGTTATGTGTAATCAGACCTCACACTGCTGTGCTCTGTGCTCTCTGCAGCCAGTGTTATGTATTGTCCCTGGAGAGATGTGTAATCAGACCTCACACTGCTGTGCTCTGTGCTCTCTGCAGCCAGTGTTATGTATTGTCCCTGGAGAGATGTCTAATCAGACCTCACACTGCTGTGCTCTGTGCTCTCTGCAGCCAGTGTTATGTATTGTCCCTGGAGAGATGTGTAATCAGACCTCACACTGCTGTGCTCT
This sequence comes from Engystomops pustulosus, assembly GCF_040894005.1. Lineage (NCBI taxonomy): Eukaryota > Metazoa > Chordata > Amphibia > Anura > Leptodactylidae > Engystomops > Engystomops pustulosus. The sequence continues at coordinate 186,508,535 of NC_092416.1, read as the reverse complement.
GTGCTCTCTGCAGCCAGTGTTATGTACTGTCCCTGGAGAGATGTGTAATCATACCTCACACTGCTGTGCTTTGTGCTCTCTGCAGCCAGTGTTATGTATTGTCCCTGGAGAGATGTGTAATCAGACCTCACACTGCTGTGCTCTGTGCTCTCTGCAGCCAGTGTTATGTATTGTCCCTGGAGAGATGTGTAATCAGACCTCACACTGCTGTGCTCTGTGCTCTCTGCAGCCAGTGTTATGTACTGTCCCTGGAGAGATGTGTAATCACACCTCACACTGCTGTGCTCTGTGCTCTCTGCAGCCAGTGTTATGTATTGTCCCTGGAGAGATGTGTAATCACACCTCACACTGCTGTGCTCTGTGCTCTCTGCAGCCAGTGTTATGTATTGTCCCTGGAGAGATGTGTAATCAGACCTCACACTGCTGTGCTCTGTGCTCTCTGCAGCCAGTGTTATGTATTGTCCCTGGAGAGATGTGTTATCAGACCTCACACTGCTGTGCTCTGTGCTCTCTACAGCCAGTGTTATGTATTGTCCCTGGAGAGATGTGTAATCAGACCTCACACTGCTGTGCTCTGTGCTCTCTGCAGCCAGTGTTATATATTGTCTCTGGAGAGATGTGTAATCAGACCTCACACTGCTGTGCTCTGTGCTGTATGCAGCCAGTGTTATGCAATGTCCCTGGAGAGATGTGTAATCAGACCTCACACTGCTGTGCTCTATGCTCTCTGCAGCGAGTGTTATGTATTGTCCCTGGAGAGATGTGTAATCAGACCTCACACTGCTGTGCTCTGTGCTCTCTGCAGCCAGTGTTATGTATTGTCCCTGGAGAGATGTGTAATCAGACCTCACACTGCTGTGCTCTGTGCTCTCTGCAGCCAGTGTTATGTATTGTCCCTGGAGAGATGTGTAATCAGACCTCACACTGCTGTGCTCTGTGCTCTCTGCAGCCAGTGTTATATATTGTCCCTGGAGAGATGTGTTATCAGACCTCACACTGCTGTGCTCTGTGCTCTCTGCAGCCAGTGTTATATATTGTCCCTGGAGAGATGTGTAATCAGACCTCACACTGCTGTGCTCTGTGCTCTCTGCAGACAGTGTTATGTATTGTCCCTGGAGAGATGTGTAATCAGACCTCACACTGCTGTGCTCTGCGCTTTCTGCAGCTAAGTATTGTACATGGAGAGATGTGTAATCAGACCATTGTGTATGTTGTTAGTAGCAGCAGGACTGTGATATTTGGATGTATATATGAATGACACTGCTGTGTATGTGCAGGACCTCCCACCCCCCTTCCTGGAGGTCCAGAATGTAAGCTGAGGTTGTACGCAGGACGCACGGCCTTTTTAACAATTACCGTGGTAACATTCTTCTCCGATTTTCCTAAACCTACGGAGACTGCATGTAAATTGAAATGTTGGAGGAATAAGGTTCTGCCTGGCTCAGGAATCATGTAAGTGCTGAAGATTAAAAGTGTAGAAAGTCATGTGGGAGCCCCCGACGGCCGCGCCGCAGCGCTACGCCAATTACTGTGAGGAGATGTCGGCCGCGTCTCCCGGGGGTCGCACAGACGCTGGAACAGAATATATCACTTGTGCTGCACACACTACTCTACACTCAATGATGAAGTTTCCATTTGGACTCAACAACTAGATTTTTACTAACTGAGTGCAGTTACAGGGGTCCTCCTTTATATAGTGTAATGGTTAAAGGGAACCGGTCAGCAATTTTAACCTTGTTGAGTATTGTCCCTGGAGAGATGTGTAATCATACCTCACACTGCTGTGCTCTGTGCTCTCTGCAGCCAGTGTTATGTATTGTCCCTGGAGAGATGTGTAATCATACCTCACACTGCTGTGCTCTGTGCTCTCTGCAGCCAGTGTTATATAATGTCCCTGGAGAGATGTGTAATCAGACCTCACACTGCTGTGCTCTGTGCTCTCTACAGCCAGTGTTATGTATAGTCCCTGGAGAGATGTGTAATCACACCTCACACTGCTGTGCTCTGTGCTCTCTACAGCCAGTGTTATGTATTGTCCCTGGAGAGATGTGTAATCAGACCTCACACTGCTGTGCTCTGTGCTCTCTGCAGCCAGTGTTATGTATTGTCCCTGGAGAGATGTGTAATCAGACCTCACACTGCTGTGCTCTGTGCTCTCTGCAGCCAGTGTTATGTATTGTCCCTGGAGAGATGTGTAATCATACCTCACACTGCTGTGCTCTGTGCTCTCTACAGCCAGTGTTATGTATTGTCCCTGGAGAGATGTGTAATCAGACCTCACACTGCTGTGCTCTGTGCTCTCTGCAGCCAGTGTTATGTATTGTCCCTGGAGAGATGTGTAATCAGACCTCACACTGCTGTGCTCTGTGCTCTCTGCAGCCAGTGTTATGTATTGTCCCTGGAGAGATGTGTAATCATACCTCACACTGCTGTGCTCTGTGCTCTCTACAGCCAGTGTTATGTATTGTCCCTGGAGAGATGTGTAATCAGACCTCACACTGCTGTGCTCTGTGCTCTCTGCAGCCAGTGTTATGTATTGTCCCTGGAGAGATGTGTAATCAGACCTCACACTGCTGTGCTCTGTGCTCTCTGCAGCCAGTGTTATGTATTGTCCCTGGAGAGATGTGTAATCAGACCTCACACTGCTGTGCTCTGTGCTCTCTGCAGCCAGTGTTATGTATTGTCCCTGGAGAGATGTGTAATCAGACCTCACACTGCTGTGCTCTGTGCTCTCTGCAGCCAGTGTTATGTATTGTCCCTGGGGAGTGATGTGTAATCAGACCTCACACTGCTGTGCTCTGTGCTCTCTGCAGCCAGTGTTATGTATTATACCTGGAGAGATGTGTAATCAGACCTCACACTGCTGTGCTCTGTGCTCTCTGCAGCCAGTGTTATGTATTATCCCTGGAGAGATGTGTAATCAGACCTCACACTGCTTGTCTCTGTGCTCTCTGCAGCCAGTGTTATGTATTGTCCCTGGAGAGATATGTAATCAGACCTCACACTGCTGTGCTCTGTGCTCTCTGCAGCCAGTGTTATGTGATGTACCTGGAGAGATGTGTAATTAGACCTCACACTGCTGTGCTCTGTGCTCTCTGCACCCAGTGTTATGTACTGTCCCTGGAGAGATGTGTAATCACACCTCACACTGCTGTGCTCTGTGCTCTCTGCAGCCAGTGTTATGTAGTGTCCCTGGAGAGATGTGTAATCAGACCTCACACTGCTGTGCTCTGTGCTCTCTACAGCCAGTGTTATGTATTGTCCCTGGAGAGATGTGTAATCAGACCTAACACTGCTGTGCTCTGTGCTCTCTGCAGCCAGTGTTATGTATTGTCCCTGGAGAGATGTGTAATCAGACCTCACACTGCTGTGCTCTGTGCTCCCTGCAGCCAGTGTTATGTATTGTCCCTGGAGAGATGTGTAATCAGACCTCACACTGCTGTGCTCTGTGCTCTCTGCAGCCAGTGTTATGTATTGTCCCTGGAGAGATGTGTAATCAGACCTCACACTGCTGTGCTCTGTGCTCCCTGCAGCCAGTGTTATGTATTGTCCCTGGAGAGATGTGTAATCAGACCTCACACTGCTGTGCTCTGTGCTCTCTGCAGCCAGTGTTATGTATTGTTCCTGGAGAGATGTGTAATCAGACCTCACACTGCTGTGCTCTGTGCTCTCTGCAGCCAGTGTTATGTATTGTCCCTGGGGAGATGTGTAATCAGACCTCACACTGCTGTGCTCTGTGCTCTCTGCAGCCAGTGTTATGTATTGTCCCTGGAGAAATGTGTAATCAGACCTAACACTGCTGTGCTCTGTGCTCTCTGCAGCCAGTGTTATGTATTGTCCCTGGAGAGATGTGTAATCAGACCTCACACTGCTGTGCTCTGTGCTCTCTGCAGCCAGTGTTATGTATTGTCCCTGGAGAGATGTGTTATCAGACCTCACACTGCTGTGCTCTGTGCTCCCTGCAGCCAGTGTTATGTATTGTCCCTGGAGAGATGTGTAATCAGACCTCACACTGCTGTGCTCTGTGCTCTCTGCAGCCAGTGTTATGTATTGTCCCTGGGGAGATGTGTAATCAGACCTCACACTGCTGTGCTCTGTGCTCTCTGCAGCCAGTGTTATGTATTGTCCCTGGAGAGATGTGTAATCAGACCTCACACTGCTGTGCTCTGTGCTCTCTGCAGCCAGTGTTATGTATTGTCCCTGGAGAGATGTGTAATCATACCTCACACTGCTGTGCTCTGTGCTCTCTGCAGCCAGTGTTATGTATTGTCCCTGGAGAGATGTGTAATCAGACCTCACACTGCTGTGCTCTGTGCTCTCTGCAGCCAGTGTTATGTACTCTCCCTGGAGAGATGTGTAATCAGACCTCACACTGCTGTGCTCTGTGCTCTCTGCAGCCAGTGTTATGTATTGTCCCTGGAGAGATATGTAATCAGACCTCACACTGCTGTGCTCTGTGCTCTCTGTAGCCAGTATTATGTATTGCCCCCTGGAGAGACGTGTAATGTTGTCAGTATCAGCAAAACTGTGAAATATGTATTTATATTCTGGGATTTTGCACTAGGGTTTGTCCTCACACTGCTGTGTTCTGTGCTCTCTGGAGGGCACTAATCCACACAGCTCCTCTCCTTTGAGTAAACTCTAGCATCTCTAAATGAAAACACCAGCAGTCTCACTGAGAGGAGCAGCTTTGGATCTGCTCATTGCAGGGAGCCAGGAACACAGCAGTGTGAGGACATGCCGCAGAAAGCGTACTACTGGAATAAAAACATACACTGCTGCTCGAAAGCAACATACAGAAACGTATGATAAAATATCTCTACATGGCCACTACCAAACACTGTCTGCAGAGAGCACAGCAGTGTGAGGACAACCCCAAGTGCATTTGGAGAAGCTACAATCCTGGAGTATAAAATCATACTCAACAGTCCTGCAGCTACTAATAACATACACAAAGGTCTCATTACACATCTCTCCACTGTCTGCATGGTTACACCTGCTGGAGAGTTCCCTTGAGAGTGTATTAGGGGACCTCACACTGCTGTGCACTTAGTTCTCTGCATTAAACTGCTCTGAATCCCCTCCTCTCTGATCTGCATAAAACCTGTAGCAGATTTGCTTAACTTCTTATACAGCCAGTTAGAGCAGAGGGGAGGGGCTGTGGACCAGCATGATGCAAATAACTAAGAGCACAGCAGTGTGAGGACACGCCCCCTGGAATATAAATCAATTTTTCCCCAGTTTTTCTCCTTCCCTTGTGATGATCGGTGACTGCAGAGATCGACACAGGAAGTGATCATGACTTGCGCAGGGCTGCTGATTGGCTGCCTGAATAAGGAGCACCCGCACGTGGCTGCTGATTGCCACAAGGTGGCGCCATGTATGAGCCGGGTCGGGTGTCCCGCTGGGGCAGTACCTGGGCGGAGGTGCTGTTCAGCTTCTCCAGGCCGTTCTCCAGCCGCTCCATCTTGGCGGCCAGCTCCTTGCGCTTCTTGGTCAGCAGGTTCTGGTACAGCTTGATCTGCTCCAGGAAGGACTTTGGGGTGGTGTAGTTGTAGCGCCGCTCGTTGCTCAGGTAGGACTTGGACATCTCGTTGACGCTGGTGTGAACATACGCCATGAACTTACTGATAGATTCCTTCACAGGAGCCTGAGGGCAGAGGCAGCCAGAATTATAGATAATTGTAGTAACAATCACAACAACTCCCGGGGGACAAAGACCTCACCTCAATGTTCTCCGTCTCCTGGAGGAAGCGCAGACTGACAGACTCCAGCGCCTCCTGTGGCCACTCGTGGAACCAATCAATGGCCGTACAGTTTACTACAGCCGGGAATTTCCTGCTTCTTACCCGCAGCTTATTACCGACAGGAGAGAAACACAAAGCCACCTGCAGAGGAAACATCCCACACATAGGGGGCAGTATTATAGTAGTTATATTCCTGTACATAGGGGGCAGTATTATAGTAGTTATATTCCTGTACATAGGGGGCAGTATTATAGTAGTTATATTCCTGTACATAGGGGGCAGTATTATAGTAGTTATATTCTTGTACATAGGGGGCAGTATTATAGTAGTTATATTCCTGTACATAGGGGGCAGTATTATAGTAGTTATATTCCTGTACATAGGGGCCAGTATTATAGTAGTTATATTCTTGTACATAGGGGGCAGTATTATAGTAGTTATATTCCTGTACATAGGGAGCAGTATTATAGTAGTTATATTCCTGTACATAGGGGGCAGTATTATAGTAGTTATATTCCTGTACATAGGGGGCAGTATTATAGTAGTTATATTCCTGTACATAGGGGGCAGTATTATAGTAGTTATATTCCTGTACATAGGGGGCAGTATTATAGTAGTTATATTCCTGTACATAGGGGGGCAGTATTATAGTAGTTATATTCCTGTACATAGGGGGCAGTATTATAGTAGTTATATTCTTGTACATAGGGGGCAGTATTATAGTAGTTATATTCCTGTACATAGGAGGCAGTATTATAGTAGTTATATTACTGTACATATGGGCAGTATTATAGTAGTTTTATTCTTGTACATAGGGGGCTGTATTATAGTAGTTATTTTCTTGTACATAGGGGGCAGTATTATAGTAGTTATATTTCTGTACATAGGAGGCAGTATTATAGTAGTTATTTTCCTGTACACAGGGGGCAGTATTATAGTAGTTATATTCCTGTACATAGGGGGCAGTATTATAGTAGTTATATTCCTGTACATAGGGGGCAGTATTATAGTAGTTATATTCTTGTACATAGGGGCAGTGTTATAGTAGTTATATTCTTGTACATAGGGGGCAGTATTATAGTAGTTATATTCCTGTACATAGGGGGCAGTATTATAGTAGTTATATTCCTGTACATAGGGGGCAGTATTATAGTAGTTATATTCCTGTACATAGGGGGCAGTATTATAGTAGTTATATTCCTGTACATAGGGGGCAGTATTATAGTAGGTATATTCCTGTACATAGGGGGCAGTATTATAGTAGTTATATTCCTGTACATAGGGGGCAGTATTATAGTAGTTATATTCCTGTACATAGGGGGCAGTATTATAGTAGTTATATTCCTGTACATAGGAGGCAGTATTATAGTAGTTATATTCCTGTACATAGGAAGCAGTATTATAGTAGTTATATTCCTGTACATAGGGGGCAGTATTATAGTAGTTATATTCTTGTACATAGGGGGCAGTATTATAGTAGTTATATTCCTGTACATAGGGGGCAGTATTATAGTAGTTATATTCTTGTACATAGGGGGCAGTATTATAGTAGTTATATTCCTGTACATAGGGGGCAGTATTATAGTAGTTATATTCTTGTACATAGGGGGCAGTATTATAGTAGTTATATTCCTGTACATAGGGGGCAGTATTATAGTAGTTATATTCCTGTACATAGGGGGCAGTATTATAGTAGTTATATTCCTGTACATAGGGGGCAGTATTATAGTAGGTATATTCCTGTACATAGGGGGCAGTATTATAGTAGTTATATTCCTGTACATAGGGGGCAGTATTATAGTAGTTATATTCCTGTACATAGGGGGCAGTATTATAGTAGTTATATTCCTGTACATAGGGGGCAGTATTATAGTAGTTATATTCTTGTACATAGGGGGCAGTATTATAGTAGTTATATTCTTGTACATAGGGGGCAGTATTATAGTAGTTATATTCCTGTACATAGGGGGCAGTATTATAGTAGTTATATTCCTGTACATAGGGGGCAGTATTGTAGTAGTTATATTCCTGTACATAGGGGGCAGTATTATAGTAGTTATATTCCTGTACATAGGGGGCAGTATTATAGTAGGTATATTCCTGTACATAGGGGGCAGTATTATAGTAGTTATATTCCTGTACATAGGGGGCAGTATTATAGTAGTTATATTCCTGTACATAGGGGGCAGTATTATAGTAGTTATATTCCTGTACATAGGAGGCAGTATTATAGTAGTTATATCCCTGTACATAGGAAGCAGTATTATAGTAGTTATATTCCTGTACATAGGGGGCAGTATTATAGTAGTTATATTCTTGTACATAGGGGGCAGTATTATAGTAGTTATATTCCTGTACATAGGGGGCAGTATTATAGTAGTTATATTCTTGTACATAGGGGGCAGTATTATAGTAGTTATATTCCTGTACATAGGGGGCAGTATTATAGTAGTTATATTCTTGTACATAGGGGGCAGTATTATAGTAGTTATATTCCTGTACATAGGGGGCAGTATTATAGTAGTTATATTCTTGTACATAGGGGGCAGTATTATAGTAGTTATATTCCTGTACATAGGGGGCAGTATTATAGTAGTTATATTCTTGTACATAGGGGGCAGTATTATAGTAGTTATATTCCTGTACATAGGGAGCAGTATTATAGTAGTTATATTCCTGTACATAGGGGGCAGTATTATAGTAGTTATATTCTTGTACATAGGGGGCAGTATTATAGTAGTTATATTCCTGTACATAGGGGGCAGTATTATAGTAGTTATATTCTTGTACATAGGGGGCAGTATTATAGTAGTTATATTCCTGTACATAGGAGGCAGTATTATAGTAGTTATATTCCTGTACATAGGGGGCAGTATTATAGTAGTTATATTCCTGTACATAGGGGGCAGTATTATAGTAGTTATATCCTGTACATAGGGGGCAGTATTATAGTAGTTATATTCCTGTACATAGGGGGCAGTATTATAGTAGTTATATTCCTGTACATAGGGGGCAGTATTATAGTAGTTATATTCCTGTACATAGGGGGCAGTATTATAGTAGTTATATTCTTGTACATAGTGGGAAGTATTAAAGTAGTTATATTCCTATACATAGAGGGCAGTATTATAGTAGTTATATTCCTGTACATAGGGGCAGTATTATAGTAGTTATATTCCTGTACATAGGGGGCAGTATTATAGTAGTTATATTCCTGTACATAGGGGCAGTATTATAGTAGTTATATTCTTGTACATAGGAGGCAGTATTATAGTAGTTATATTCCTGTACATAGGGGGCAGTATTATAGTAGTTATATTCCTGTACATAGGGGGATGTATTATAGTAGTTATATTCCTGTACATAGGGGGCAGTATTATAGTAGTTATATTCCTGTACATAGGGGCTGTATTATAGTAGTTATATTCCTGTACATAGGGGGATGTATTATAGTAGTTATATTCCTGTACATAGGGGGCAGTATTATAGTAGTTATATTCCTGTACATAGGGGCAGTATTATAGTAGTTATATTCCTGTACATAGGGGCAGTATTATAGTAGTTATATTCCTGTACACAGGGGGCAGTATTAAGGTAGTTATATTCCTGTACATAGGGGGCTGTATTATAGTAGTTATATTCCTGTACATAGGGGGCAGTATGATAGTAGTTATATTCCTGTACATAGAGGCAGTATTATAGTAGTTATATTCCTGTACATAGGGGGCAGTATTATAGTAGTTATATTCCTGTACATAGAGGCAGTATTATAGTAGTTATATTCTTGTACATAGGGGGCAGTATTATAGTAGTTATATTCCTGTACATAGGGGGCAGTATTATAGTAGATATATTCCTGTACATAGGGGGCAGTATTATAGTAGTTATATTCCTGTACACAGGGGGCAGTATTATAGTAGTTATATTCCTGTACATAGGGGGCAGTATTATAGTAGTTATATTCCTGTACATAGGGGGCAGTATTATAGTAGTTATATTCCTGTACATAGAGGCAGTATTATAGTAGTTATATCCCTGTACATAGGGGGCAGTATTATAGTAGTTATATTCCTGTACATAGGGGGCAGTATTATAGTAGTTATATTCCTGTACATAGGGGGCAGTATTATAGTAGTTATATCCCTGTACATAGGGGGCAGTATTATAGTAGTTATATTCCTGTACATAGGGAGCAGTATTATAGTAGTTATATTTATGTACATAGGGGGCAGTATTATAGTAGTTATATTCCTGTACATAGGGGGCAGTATTATAGTAGTTATATTCCTGTACATAGGGGGCAGTATTATAGTAGTTATATTCTTGTATATAGGGGGCAGTATTATAGTAGTTATATTCTTGTACATAGGGGGCAGTATTATAGTAGTTATATTCCTGTACACAGGGGGCAGTATTATAGTAGTTATATTCCTGTACATAGGGGGCAGTATTATAGTAGTTATATTCCTGTACATAGGGGGCAGTATTATAGTAGTTATATTCCTGTACATAGAGGCAGTATTATAGTAGTTATATTTATGTACATAGGGGCAGTATTATAGTAGTTATATTCCTGTACATAGGGGGCAGTATTATAGTAGTTATATTCCTGTACATAGGGGGCAGTATTATAGTAGTTATATTCCTGTACATAGGGGGCAGTATTATAGTAGTTATATTCTTGTACAGAGGGGGCAGTATTATAGTAGTTATATTCCTGTACATAGGGGGCAGTCTTATAGTAGTTATATTCCTGTACATAGGGGGCAGTATTATAGTAGTTATATTCTTGTATATAGGGGGCAGTATTATGGTAGTTATATTCTTGTACATAGGGGGCAGTATTATGGTAGTTATATTCTTGTATATAGGGGGCAGTATTATAGTAGTTATATTCCTGTACATAGGGGGCAGTATTATAGTAGTTACATTCCTGTACATAGGGGGCAGTATTATAGTAGTTATATTCCTGTACATAGGGGGCAGTATTATAGTAGTTATATTCTTGTAGATAGGGGTAGTATTATAGTAGTTATATTCTTGTACAGAGGGGGCAGTATTATAGTAGTTATATTCCTGTACATAGGGGGCAGTATTATAGTAGTTATATTCCTGTACATAGGGGGCAGTATTATAGTAGTTATATTCTTGTACATAGGGGGCAGTATTATAGTAGTTATATTCTTGTACATAGGGGGCAGTTATATAGTAGTTATATTCTTGTACATAGGGGGCAGTATTATAGTAGTTATATTCCTGTACATAGGGGGCAGTATTATAGTAGTTATATTCTTGTACATAGGGGGCAGTATTATAGTAGTTATATTCCTGTACATAGGGGGCAGTATTATAGTAGTTATGTTCCTGTACATAGGGGGCAGTATTATAGTAGTTATATTCCTGTACATAGGGGGCAGTATTATAGTAGTTATATTCTTGTACATAGAGGCAGTATTATAGTAGTTATATTCTTGTACATAGGGGGCAGTATTATAGTAGTTATAGTCTTGTACATAGGGGGCAGTATTATTGTAGTTATATTCTTGTACATAGGGGGCAGTATTATAGTAGTTATATTCTTGTACATAGAGGCAGTATTATAGTAGTTATATTCTTGTACATAGAGGCAGTATTATAGTAGTTATATTCTTGTACATAGGGGGCAGTATTATAGTAGTTATAGTCTTGTACATAGGGGGCAGTATTATTGTAGTTATATTCTTGTACATAGAGGCAGTATTATAGTAGTTATATTCCTGTACATAGGGGGCAGTATTATAGTAGTTATATTCTTGTACATAGGGGGCAGTATTATAGTAGTTATATTCCTGTACATAGGGGGCAGTATTATAGTAGTTATATTCTTGTACATAGGGGGCAGTATTATAGTAGTTATATTCCTGTACATAGGGAGCAGTATTATAGTAGTTATATTCCTGTACATAGGGGGCAGTATTATAGTAGTTATATTCCTGTACATAGGGGGCAGTATTATAGTAGTTATATTCTTGTACATAGGGGGCAGTATTATAGTAGTTATATTCCTGTACATAGGGGGCAGTATTATAGTAGTTTTATTCCTGTACATAGGGGGCAGTATTATAGTAGTTATATTCCTGTACATAGGGGGCAGTATTATAGTAGTTATATTCCTGTACTTAGAGGGCAGTATTATAGTAGTTATATTCTTGTACATAGGGGGCAGTATTATAGTAGTTATATTCCTGTACATAGGGGCAGTATTATAGTAGTTATATTCTTGTACATAGGGGGCAGTATTATAGTAGTTATATTCCTGTACATAGGGGGCAGTATTATAGTAGTTATATTCCTGTACATAGGGGGCAGTGTTATAGTAGTTATATTCTTGTACAGAGGGGGCAGTATTATAGTAGTTATATTCCTGTACATAGGGGGCAGTCTTATAGTAGTTATATTCTTGTACAGAGGGGGCAGTCTTATAGTAGTTATATTCTTGTACAGAGGGGGCAGTATTATAGTAGTTATATTCCTGTACATAGATGGCAGTATTATAGTAGTTATATTCTTGTACAGAGGGGGCAGTATTATAGTAGTTATATTCCTGTACATAGATGGCAGTATTATAGTAGTTATATTCCTGTACATAGGGGGCAGTCTTATAGTAGTTATATTCTTGTACAGAGGGGGCAGTATTATAGTAGTTATATTCCTGTACATAGGGGGCAGTCTTATAGTAGTTATATTCTTGTACAGAGGGGGCAGTCTTATAGTAGTTATATTCTTGTACAGAGGGGGCAGTATTATAGTAGTTATATTCCTGTACATAGATGGCAGTATTATAGTAGTTATATTCTTGTACAGAGGGGGCAGTATTATAGTAGTTATATTCCTGTACATAGATGGCAGTATTATAGTAGTTATATTCCTGTACATAGGGGGCAGTCTTATAGTAGTTATATTCTTGTACAGAGGGGGCAGTATTATAGTAGTTATATTCCTGTACATAGGGGGCAGTCTTATAGTAGTTATATTCTTGTACATAGGGGGCAGTATTATAGTAGTTATATTCCTGTACATAGATGGCAGTATTATAGTAGTTATATTCTTGTACAGAGGGGGCAGTATTATAGTAGTTATATTCCTGTACATAGATGGCAGTATTATAGTAGTTATATTCCTGTACATAGGGGGCAGTCTTATAGTAGTTATATTCTTGTACAGAGGGGGCAGTCTTATAGTAGTTATATTCTTGTACAGAGGGGGCAGTATTATAGTAGTTATATTCCTGTACATAGGGGCAGTATTATAGTAGTTATATTCCTGTATATAGGGGACAGTATTATAGTAGTTATATTCTTGTACATAGAGGCAGTATTATAGTAGTTATATCCCTGTACATAGGGGGCAGTATTATAGTAGTTATATTCTTGTACATAGGGGGCAGTATTATAGTAGTTATATTCCTGTACATAGGGGGCAGTATTATAGTAGTTATATTCCTGTACATAGGAGGCAGTATTATAGTAGTTATTTTCCTGTACACAGGGGGCAGTATTATAGTAGTTATATTCCTGTACATAGGGGGCAGTATTATAGTAGTTATATTCTTGTACATAGGGGGCAGTATTATTGTAGTTATATTCTTGTACATAGGGGGCAGTATTATAGTAGTTATATTCTTGTACATGTAATGTATTTATTCCATAGATATTTCTCCTATATGACAGATGTCAGATGTAGGATTATGATGAGGTCCCTGATCAGTGATGCTGCTGCTGCCTCCCTTGTGCTGTGTCAGTCCTTACTGATATCCTATTCCTGGAGCTGGGGATTGTGGATCTATAGAAGGAATATGATAGGAATATGTGAACGCTGATTAGAAATAGGATTTAAATAGAAGAATAAATATTTTTTAGAATAAACCCTGTAATTATCATCAGTGGGAGCTGCATCTGTGCCCTGGGATGACTGGATGATCTGGTGACTCGGGATTCCCGGCTTCTATCAGGTTGTTGGGGTTGTATATTTCGGGATGGGGGCTCTGCAGTTGGAGGCGGAGGACTCCCTCCTGCAGTTGGAGAGTGAATGGGCTAATCATTGTTAGGGATTGTTGTTGTGTAATCATATCGGAGATGCGTCTTCTGGAAATCTATTGATTGGGTAATCACATTTCGGCGTTTGCACATTGCGGCTGCCATCTGTCGCTCCCTCCCTCCTCCATTATAAACCGAGAGCGCAAAGAGAAGCGAGACCGCCAACGCTCCTCAGCGTTCTCATCTCTCTAAAGAGAGGGAAATCCAACAAAGTCCTGCGTGACTGGTGCACGATTCTAGAGTCTGGGCTCAGCAGTCACAGGCAGGAGTCACAGTCTGGGCTCAGCAGTCACAGGCAGGAGTCACAGTCTGGGCTCTGCAGTCACAGTCAGGAGTCACAGTCTGGGCTCAGCAGTCACAGTCAGGAGTCACAGTCTGCGCTCAGCAGTCACAGGCAAGAGTCACAGTCTGGGCTCAGCAGTCACAGGCAAGAGTCACAGTCTGGGCTCAGCAGTCACAGGCAAGAGTCACAGTCTGGGCTCAGCAGTCACAGGCAAGAGTCACAGTCTGGGCTCAGCAGTCACAGGCAAGAGTCACAGTCTGGGCTCAGCAGTCACAGGCAAGAGTCACAGTCTGGGCTCAGCAGTCACAGTCTGGGCTCAGCAGTCACAGGCAGGAGTCACAGTCTGGGCTCAGGAGTCACAGTCAGGAGTCACAGTCGGAAGTCACAGTCAGGAGTCACAGTCAGGAGTCACAGTCAGGAGTCACAGTCAGGAGTCACAGTCAGGAGTCACAGTCAGGAGTCACAGTCAGGGCTCAGCAGTCACAGTCTGGGCTCAGTAGTCTCAGTCAGGAGTCACAGTCTGGGCTCAGCAGTCACAGTCTGGGCTCAGCAGTCACAGTCTGGGCTCAGCAGTCACAGGCAGGAGTCACAGTCTGGGCTCAGGAGTCACAGTCAGGAGTCACAGTCGGAAGTCACAGTCGGAAGTCACAGTCAGGAGTCACAGTCAGGAGTCACAGTCAGGAGTCACAGTCAGGAGTCACAGTCAGGAGTCACAGTCAGGAGTCACAGTCAGGAGTCACAGTCAGGAGTCACAGTCAGGAGTCACAGTCAGGAGTCACAGTCTGGGCTCAGCAGTCACAGTCAGGAGTCACAGTCTGGGCTCAGTAGTTTCAGTCAGGAGTCACAGTCTGGGCTCAGTAGTCTCAGTCAGGAGTCACAGTCTGGGCTCCGTAGTCACGGTCTGGGCTCAGTCATATGCATATGTTATTCAGTCACCGCTCAGCACGCTCTCCTCCTGAAATACTCTGTGCTGCTGAGGTCTCTGCTCCTCTCATAGTGGATAAGACGCCTTATTGCTTTTGCAGACTCACTTTCAGCTGTCTCCGGACTCTGTCGATGAAGAATTTCCAGCAGTTCTCCCTTGTATCCAGCAGACCTTGACTCTTCACTTCGTTCCTGACGCTCCCAATGATGTTTTCCACCTCATCGTCTGGGAACAGGTCTGGGATCTCACCTTGTGAGGAGAGAGAGGATGCCCAGGTGTGATATGTGCCACCTCTCTGGTGGGATGGAGGACCTGGCGTCACCCCCAGCTCCCTGCCAATCATTACACTCCTATGGTATATGGGGCACGCTTACCAGATGCCAGCAAGTCGTTGACTAATACGAGGAACTTCTCATCGGCCACCTGAGCGTCCGTCATCAGGAAGACCGTCCCCACGTTCTTCACGCCGGCTTTGATGTATTGGTTTGCCAGATCAGCCTGAGGGTACAAGAAAGAGGATACAATGATATGAACAGTGTGGGTGATGGCTGCCCTGACAGGCTCTGGCACCCTCCTATATAACACTTTATGGACTTGGATCCAGCTACAGGAATTCAGACATCAATCCTTCAAAGTTAAAAACTCCATGCCTTTATTAGCGGACCTTGGTCGCGGATACAAAACTTTTTTCTGGTGTGACAGGTTATAAAAAAAATATACATCAGCAACGCGTTTCAAACGCACTATGCGTCCTTCCTCATGGCTGTATGGCTGCCCCCTTCTATAGCACCTGCCATAGCGCCATCCACTGCAATGAAGACAGGCCCTGGCCTACAGAGTGCCCCCTCCTATAGCACCTGCCATAGCACCATCCACTGCAATGAAGACAGGCCCTGGCACCTACAGAGAGCCCCCTCCTATAGCACCTGCCATAGCACCATCCACTGCAATGAAGACAGGCCCTGGCACCTACAGAGAGCCCCCTCCTATAGCACCTGCCATAGCACCATCCACTGCAATGAAGACAGGCCCTGGCCTACAGAGTGCCCCCTCCTATAGCACCTGCCATAGCACCATCCACTGCAATGAAGACAGGCCCTGGCACCTACAGAGAGCCCCCTCCTATAGCACCTGCCATAACACCATCCACTGCAATGAAGACAGGCCCTGGCACCTACAGAGAGCCCCCTCCTATAGCACCTGCCATAGCACCATCCACTGCAATGAAGACAGGCCCTGGCCTACAGAGTGCCCCCTCCTATAGCACCTGCCATAGCACCATCCACTGCAATGAAGACAGGCCCTGGCACCTACAGAGAGCCCCCTCCTATAGCACCTGCCATAGCACCATCCACTGCAATGAAGACAGGCCCTGGCCTACAGAGTGCCCCCTCCTATAGCACCTGCCATAGCACCATCCACTGCAATGAAGACAGGCCCTGGCACCTACAGAGAGCCCCCTCCTATAGCACCTGCCATAGCACCATCCACTGCAATGCAGACAGGCCCTGGCCTACAGAGTGCCCCCTCCTATAGCACCTGCCATAGCGCCATCCACTGCAATGCAGACAGGCCCTGGCCTACAGAGTGCCCCCTCCTATAGCACCTGCCATAGCACCATCCACTGCAATGCAGACAGGCCCTGGCCTACAGAGTGCCCCCTCCTATAGCACCTGCCATAGCACCATCCACTGCAATGAAGACAGGCCCTGGCCTACAGAGTGCCCCCTCCTATAGCACCTGCCATAGCGCCATCCACTGCAATGCAGACAGGCCCTGGCCTACAGAGAGCCCCCTCCTATAGCACCTGCCATAGCACCATCCACTGCAATGAAGACAGGCCCTGGAACCTACAGAGAGCCCCCTCCTATAGCACCTGCCATAGCGCCATCCACTGCAATGCAGACAGGCCCTGGCCTACAGAGTGCCCCCTCCTATAGCACCTGCCATAGCACCATCCACTGCAATGAAGACAGGCCCTGGCCTACAGAGTGCCCCCTCCTATAGCACCTGCCATAGCACCATCCACTGCAATGAAGACAGGCCCTGGCACCTACAGAGAGCCCCCTCCTATAGCACCTGCCATAGCACCATCCACTGCAATGAAGACAGGCCCTGGCACCTACAGAGAGCCCCCTCCTATAGCACCTGCCATAGCACCATCCACTGCAATGAAGACAGGCCCTGGCCTACAGAGAGCCCCCTCCTATAGCACCTGCCATAGCACCATCCACTGCAATGAAGACAGGCCCTGGAACCTACAGAGAGCCCCCTCCTATAGCACCTGCCATAGCGCCATCCACTGCAATGCAGACAGGCCCTGGCCTACAGAGTGCCCCCTCCTATAGCACCTGCCATAGCACCATCCACTGCAATGAAGACAGGCCCTGGCCTACAGAGTGCCCCCTCCTATAGCACCTGCCATAGCGCCATCCACTGCAATGCAGACAGGCCCTGGCCTACAGAGAGCCCCCTCCTATAGCACCTGCCATAGCACCATCCACTGCAATGAAGACAGGCCCTGGAACCTACAGAGAGCCCCCTCCTATAGCACCTGCCATAGCGCCATCCACTGCAATGCAGACAGGCCCTGGCCTACAGAGTGCCCCCTCCTATAGCACCTGCCATAGCACCATCCACTGCAATGAAGACAGGCCCTGGCCTACAGAGTGCCCCCTCCTATAGCACCTGCCATAGCGCCATCCACTGCAATGCAGACAGGCCCTGGCCTACAGAGAGCCCCCTCCTATAGCACCTGCCATAGCACCATCCACTGCAATGAAGACAGACTCTGGTCGTAGCCTCATTATGATCCCAGTAGAGATGAGGGTTTGTTACAATGTGCCGAGCAAAGGCAGGAATGTAAATCTCAAGTTCTGATTATTAGCAACTATGTATCAGTGCAACTAAAATGTATTGAAACAGACCCTCAGCTGTCAACAGGTTTTCAAGGCTGTGAATGTAATCAATGATCAGATACAGCAAGCAGGGGTCTTAACGAGGCTGGAGAATTCGTAGCCAATGTAGGGGAGACAGTTGTGAAATGTAAAATACTGCTGGTGCCATGATCTACAATACTAATCAGCATGTACAGGAATGTTAAAGGGATGTTCCAGAACTCCTCACCCCATCACCCATCCTTTCCAGCCTTTCGCCCTGGTGCGTATGACTTCTCTGGTCTGTGTATTATTCAGCACGTGTCCTGGTTGCTGTTCAGTCCTATCTAAGTGAATGGGCCTTAGTTGCAATACCAAGCACAACCACTATAAAATGTATGGCGCTATGCTGGTAAAGAGGCTGATCTATAGGAGTGCCTATGTTTGATTCATAGGTGATAGCGCTCTATATTGGGGTGACATGTTGAGCCCCCTATTATACCAGGGCACTATGTCACACCTACATTTCGGTAAGTGACCGTCCTCAGAACATCGTACCTTGAGGTCGGGGATGCCGTAGCCCTTCCTGAGAGTGATCTGGAAGACTTCCAAGGAGCTGATATACGCCGCCAGCCTTGTCAGACTCTGCTTTCCGCTCCCTCCGACGCCGACCAGCAGAGCGTTGCCCCTCGGGGACTCCAGGATGCGGTTGATTCTGCAGCTAAGAATGAAAAAGAACAAAGGAAATTATAAAACTCTTCACCGAGCACAAGTGGCACCGAAAGGGAGAAGGGAGACATTGACAAGTCAGCGGTGGCGTGACGGGCTGTGCTTAATGTGCTGCCAGTAATTACCACCATTTACAGCCTGCTGGATGGCGCGGCATGCTGGGATATGTGGTCCACCAGCGCCGGGGGAGTCATAGACGCCTTGTGTTATATGGTTTATGATATGTGTCTATACGTCTGGTCCTCTATCTGTGCTCTTTTGGACACTATTATATCTGCCCAAATCTATTAATTGTTTCCACCCAGCTTTCCCAGGTGAGTGATCGCCACTCTTGCCTGTCCCCCAGCTTTCCCAGGTGAGTGATCGCCACTCTTGCCTGTCCCCCAGCTTTCCCAGGTGAGTGCCCACCACTCTTGCCTGTCCCCCAGCTTTCCCAGGTGAGTGCCCACCACTCTTGCCTGTCCCCCAGCTTTCCCAGGTGAGTGGCACTACTCTTGCCCGTCACCCAGCTTTCCCAGAACATTGCTTTCCCTCAGAACATTGTTTTCCCAGGTGAGTGACCACCACTCTTACCTGTCACCCAGCTTTACCAGGTGAGTGGCACTACTCTTGCCTGTCACCCAGCTTTCCCAGAACATTGCTTTCCCTCAGAACATTGTTTTCCCAGGTGAGTGCCCACCACTCTTGCCTGTCCCCCAGCTTTCCCAGGTGAATGGCACTACTCTTGCCTGTCACCCAGCTTTCCCAGAACATTGCTTTCCCTCAGAACATTGTTTTCCCAGGTGAGTGACCACCACTCTTACCTGTCACCCAGCTTTACCAGGTGAGTGGCACTACTCTTGCCTGTCACCCAGCTTTCCCAGAACATTGCTTTCCCTCAGAACATTGTTTTCCCAGGTGAGTGACCACCACTCTTACCTGTCACCCAGCTTTACCAGGTAAATGGCACTACTCTTGCCTGTCACCCAGCTTTCCCAGAACATTGCTTTCCCTCAGAACATTGTTTTCCCAGGTGAGTAACCAGCTCTCTTACCTGTCACCCAGCTTTACCAGGTGAGTAGCACTACTCTTGCCGTTCACCCATCTGTTTCCAGGTGAGTGACCACCACTCTCACCCAGCTTTCTGATTGAACAGAGACTGCCTAGTGATGTGTAGCATGTAAGCAGTGGGAATCGGGTGGCTGCGGGGACAGTGGCCATTTTTGGTTGTCCTCCAGCAATTCCCTGGTGTCCCATGCGATTGTACATCTCTGCAGGAGGATAAGATTTCCCCACATAAGAGGAGAAGAATCTGGGAGAGTTTTCTACACAAGGGTCACCTACCTCCCCTGACACCTCTCTCACAATTCCTTCTCTAGGAAAGATTCACATTTGGGAGAGGCGCAAGGCTCTGGGGAGATATTATGGTGTCTGAGGCGCTGGCAGGGAAATTACTGAGCAGCGAGGTATCACATCCCAATCTGCTCCTGGTCTGTCCAGAGACTCGGATGTGACAGCTCCCAGCGTCTCTATTATCCTGATGGCTCTGACATGGGATAAGAGACCCATTATAGGATTACAGCATGTTATAGAGCAGGACAGGGCAGACTGATACAGCTGGCTAAGAAATCATTCAGAAAAACCTGTCTTCTATCTATGTACAGAAATTTCTGCTTGTTCTAAGCTCAGGAGTCCAGTGGGTGGCGCTCTCCATCCATGGTGACTCTTACATGTGGCTCATGGCGTCCTCAAACAGCACCAGGTTCATTGCCGCATTGACCTCGTTGTGGTTATCCAGGGCGTCCACTAGGATTTTGTTCAGCGATTGCCAGGACTGGACTGGCATGTATTTCGGCTCGCCAACACCATTGGCGAAATGGCAGAACATGTTCATGGACTTCACTTGCTCCAGAGTTTCATCTATGTCCTAGGGAACAACAGAGGTGTCAGTCCAATACATCAGCAAATCAGATACTCAACGTTTTCAGTAAATTTCTGCCCCCTCTGGATGCTATAAATCTGATGTCCATTCAGTTCCAAGAAATAAATATAACCTCCATCAACTTCTAAGTCAAGCTCCTTCCCCCTCTGGCAGCCATAAATATGATCCCTTTTAAGTTCCGGTAAGTCTCCTCCGGAAGCTATGATCCATTTTATAGCTATATTTCCCTGTAAGATCCCTATATCTCAAGCCATAAACATTATCCCCAATAGGAACCCAATGATGCCCTTTTCCCACCTATAAATAAAATCTCCAGTCTGTCTCCTTCTTCCTATGGCAGCCTTAAACATTATCTCCTTTCCCACCAGCACCGATAAATGTAATCCCCATCCCCATTGTATTCCCAGTCAGTCTCCTTCCCCTCTGGCACCCATAAATGTAATCCTCATGGTATTCCCAGTCAGTCTCCTTCCCCTCTGGCACCAATAAATGTAATCCCTATTGTATTCCCAGTCAGTCTCCTTCCCCTCTGACTGGGAATACCATGAGGATTACATTTATGGGTGCCAGTCTCCTTCCCTCTGGCACCCATAAATGTAATCCCCATGGTATTCCCAGTCAGTCTCCTTCCCTTCTGGCAGCCATAGATGTAATCCCCATCCCCATTGTATTCCCAGTCAGTCTCCTTCCCCTCTGGCACCAATAAATGTAATCCTCATTGTATTCTCAGTCAGTCTCCTTCCCCTCTGGCACCCATAAATGTTATCCCCATCCCCAAAGTATTCCCAGTCAGTCTACTTTCCCTCTGGCAACAATAAATTTAATGCTCATGGTATTCCCAGTCAGTCTCCTTCCCTCTGGTACCCATAAATGTAATCCCCATGGTAGTCCCAGTCAGTCTCCTTCCCCCCTGACACCCATAAATGTAATCCACCATGGTATTCCCAGTCAGTCTCCTTCCCCCATGGCACCCATAAATGTAATCCCCATGGTAGTCCCAGTCAGTCTCCTTCCCCTCTGGCACCCATAAATTGAATCCCCATGGTATTCCCAGTCAGTCTCCTTCCTCCCTAGCACCCATAAATATAATCCGCATGGTAGTCCCAGTCAGTCTCCTTCCCCTCTGGCATCCATAAATATAATCCCAGTCAGTATCCTTCCCCTCTAGCACTAATAAATGTAATCCCCATAGTATTCCCAGTCAGTCTCCTACCCTTCTGGCACCCATAAATGTAATCCCCATGGTATTTCCATTCAGTCTCCTTCCCCTCTGGCACCCGTAAATGTAATCCCCATGGTATTCCCAGTCAGACTCCTTCCTTCCCCTGTGGCATCCATAAATGTAATCCACATGGTATTCCAAGTCAGTCTCCTTCCCCTCTGGAACCCATAAATGTAATATCCCCATGGTATTTCCAGTCAGTCTCCTTCCCCTCTGGCACACATAAATGTAATCCCCATGGTACTCCCAAGTCAGTCTCCTTCACCTCTGGCACCCATAAATGTAATACCCAGGGTAGTGCCAGTCTGTCTCCTTCCCCTCTAGCACTAATAAATGTAATCCCCATAGTATTCCCAGTCAGTCTCCTACCCTTCTGGCACCCATAAATGTAATCCCCATAGTATTTCCATTCAGTCTCCTTCCCCTCTGGCACCCGTAAATGTAATCCCCATGGTATTCCCAGTCAGACTCCTTCCTTCCCCTGTGGCATCCATAAATGTAATACCCATGGTATTTCCAGTCAGTCTCCTTCCCCTTTGGCACCCATAAATGTAATCCACATGGTATTCCAAGTCAGTCTCCTTCCCCTCTGGAACCCATAAATGTAATATCCCCATGGTATTCCCAGTCAGTCTCCTTCCCCTCTGGCACACATAAATGTAATCCCCATGGTACTCCCAAGTCAGTCTCCTTCACCTCTGGCACCCATAAATGTAATACCCATGGTAGTGCCAGTCTGTCTCCTTCCCCTCTAGCACTAATAAATGTAATCCCCATAGTATTCCCAGTCAGTCTCCTACCCTTCTGGCACCCATAAATGTAATCCCCATGGTATTTCCATTCAGTCTCCTTCCCCTCTGGCACCCGTAAATGTAATCCCCATGGTATTCCCAGTCAGACTCCTTCCTTCCCCTCTGGCACCCATAAATGTAATCCCCATGGTATTCCAAGTCAGTCTCCTTCCCCTCTGGAACCCATAAATGTAATATCCCCATGGTATTCCCAGTCAGTCTCCTTCCCCTCTGGCACACATAAATGTAATCCCTGTGGTATTCCCTGTCATTCTCCTTCCCCTCTGGCATCTATAAATGTAATCCCCATGGTATTCCCAGTCAGTCTCCTTCCCCTCTGGCATCTATAAATGTAAATCCCATGGTATTCCCAGTCAGTCTTTTTCTCTCCCTTGTAAATTCCGGGTGGACAGAAGAACATGACAAAGCATCAGGCGAGACCTGGACTCACATCATAGAACTTCTTCACCAGGTCGGTCTGTATCTTATCGAAGACATCAAAGTCTTTCTCCTCCACCATCTTGTCCCGGTACACGCGGTTAGACTCGTGGAGATAAAGCTTCACCAGGTCCTGGGGAGTTTTCAGGCAGTCGGGAGTGGAGAACAAGATGCCCTGAAACCAAACAATATCTCCATGAGCATTTCCGATGTTTTACACTATATATACATATAAATATACACTAAAACCTTTCCCCCTCTGGAAGAGGGGGGGTCCTACACCTGTAACCCCTGACCTGGGGGGCCGCTCTAATACTAACACTCCACATGCAGGGAATTCCTTCTCATTTCTATTCTTTATCACATTCCGCAGCTAAAATGTGACATTTCCAGTGAATTTCCTCATTTATCTGCCGGGGTCACCACAAGGTCATGCTATGAGTCTGTAATATTGATATAAAACCCTGTTGTGGTGTCACCCGCACCCGTCACACTATGTTTGGGGATTTTGCTTGAGAAAAGCCCAAATTGATTAAAGAGGAGCGCGACGTCCAGACGAGCCCCGGACCCCATACCCCCCCCCCCCCCTCCCCGCACTGACAGCAGATCATTAGATACGTTTTATTACAGAGTAATCCTGAGTGACAGCCGCTGCCAAGTGTAATAATCACCGGAGACCAGACAGGAGGAGGGGAATATGCTAATTATCACTGCCAGGAAGACACGGAACAGTGCACTACACACTCAGCACTGCTGCATCCAGAGCTGCACTCACTATTCTGCTGCTGGTGCAGTCACTGTGTACATACATGACATTACTAATCCTGTACTGATCCTGAGTTACATCCTGTATTATACCCCAGAGCTGCACTCACTATTCTGCTGCTGGTGCAGTCACTGTGTACATACATGACATTACTAATCCTGCACTGATCCTGAGTTACATCCTGTATTATACCCAGAGCTGCACTCACTATTCTGCTGCTGGTGCAGTCACTGTGTACATACATGACATTACTTATCCTGTACTGATCCTGAGTTACATCCTGTATTATACCCCAGAGCTGCACTCACTATTCTGCTGCTGGTGCAGTCACTGTGTACATACATGACATTACTTATCCTGTACTGATCCTGAGTTACATCCTGTATTATACCCCAGAGCTGCACTCACTATTCTGCTGCTGGTGCAGTCACTGTGTACATACATGACATTACTTATCCTGTACTGATCCTGAGTTACATCCTGTATTATACTCCAGAGCTGCACTCACTATTCTGCTGCTGGTGCAGTCACTGTGTACATACATGACATTACTTATCCTGTACTGATCCTGAGTTACATCCTGTATTATACCCCAGAGCTGCACTCACTATTCTGCTGCTGGTGCAGTCACCGTGTACATACATGACATTACTTATCCTGTACTGATCCTGAGTTACATCCTGTATTATACCCCAGAGCTGCACTCACTATTCTGCTGCTGGTGCAGTCACTGTGTACATACATGACATTACTTATCCTGTACTGATCCTGAGTTACATCCTGTATTATACTCCAGAGCTGAACTCACTATTCTGCTGCTGGTGCCGTCACTGTGTACATACATGACATTACTTATCCTGTACTGATCCTGAGTTACATCCTGTATTATACCCCAGAGCTGCACTCACTATTCTGCTGCTGGTGCAGTCACTGTGTACATACATGACATTACTTATCCTGTACTGATCCTGAGTTACATCCTGTATTATACTCCAGAGCTGCACTCACTATTCTGCTGCTGGTGTAGTCACTGTGTACATACATGACATTACTTATCCTGTACTGATCCTGAGTTACATCCTGTATTATACCCCAGAGCTGCACTCACTATTCTGCACTGTGTACATACATGACATTACTTATCCTGTACTGATCCTGAGTTACATCCTGTATTATACCCCAGAGCTGCACTCACTATTCTGCTGCTAGTGCAGTCACTGTGTACATACATGACATTACTTATCCTGTACTGATCCTGAGTTACATCCTGTATTATACCCCAGAGCTGAACTCACTATTCTGCTGCTGGTGCAGTAACTGTGTACATACATGACATTACTTATCCTGTACTGATCCTGAGTTACATCCTGTATTATACTCCAGAGCTGCACTCACTATTCTGCTGCTGGTGCAGTCACTGTGTACATACATGACATTACTTATCCTGTACTGATCCTGAGTTACATCCTGTATTATACCCCAGAGCTGCACTCACTATTCTGCTGCTGGTGCAGTAACTGTGTACATACATGACATTACTTATCCTGTACTGATCCTGAGTTACATCCTGTATTATACCCCAGAGCTGCACTCACTATTCTGCTGCTGGTGCAGTCACTGTGTACATACATGACATTACTTATCCTGTACTGATCCTGAGTTACATCCTGTATTATACTCCAGAGCTGCACTCACTATTCTGCTGCTGGTGCAGTCACTGTGTACATACATGACATTACTTATCCTGTACTGATTCTGAGTTACATCCTGTATTATACCCCAGAGCTGCACTCACTATTCTGCTGCTGGTGCAGTCACTGTGTACATACATGACATTACTTATCCTGTACTGATCCTGAGTTACCTCCTGTATTATACTCCAGAGCTGCACTCACTATTCTGCTGCTGGTGCAGTCACTATGTACATACCGTATTTTCTGGACTATAAGACGCACTTTTTTTCCCCAGAAAATGGGGAAAAAACAGAAGTGCGTCTTATAGTCCGGATGTAGCCTGCAGGAGGGGATGGAGCTGCGCTCTGCCAGCTGATGCTGGCAGTAAGCGCAGCCCTTCACAGTGGAGCGCAGCGGCTGTACTGAGTGCCGCTACGCTCCTCTCCTCCTCTCAGCCCTCCACTGCTGGAGGGAATGGAGGGCAGCTAAAGCTGGCAGAGCGCAGCGCTTTGTAACTCATGTATATATCGATGTCCTCCAGCTTTGTGGCAGAGCAGCAGCAGTGGATAGAGAGGGGGAGGAGAAAGGCACAGACTCTGGCCAATCCCCGCTGGGCTTGTAAGTAGCTCAGAGTGAAGAAGAAGGTGAAGGCTGCCGGCAGTGTGTGCAGAGGAGCCTGTACAGCGCTGTGTCTGACCTGTAACTTCTCTCCGGAACACAGGATCAGATAAGTGATAAGTGCTCCCTTCCCCCGGTCTCTGCTCTCACAGTCTTAACCCCTTGTTGCCTTGTATAGAGGCTGCTGTCTTTTGAAGGTACCTTACCCCACAGACCAAGCTCTTGTGACCATTGTACAAGGACTGTCACCTCCTGTGTCCCCTCCCCATAGATTGTAAGCTCTTGTGGCCATCGTACAAGGACTGTCACCTCCTGTGTCCCCTCCCCATAGATTGTAAGCTCTTGTGGCCATTGTACAAGGACTATCACCTCCTGTGTCCTCCTCCTCCCCATAGATTGTAAGCTCTTATGGCCATTGTACAAGGATTGTCACCTCCTGTGTCCCCCTCCCCATAGATTGTAAGCTCTTGTGACCATTGTACAAGGACTGTCACCTCCTGTGTCCCCTCATCCTCCTCATAGATTGTAAGCTCTTGTGACCATTGTACAAGCACTGTCATCTCCTGTGTCCCCCTCCTCATAGATTGTAAGCTCTTGTGGCCATTGTACAAGCACTGTCAACTCCTGTGTCCCCCTCCTCATAGATTGTAAGCTCTTGTGGCCATTGTACAAGGACTGTCACCTCCTCTGCCCCCTTATCCTACTCATAGATTGTAAGCTCTTGTGGCCATCATACAAGCACTCACATCTCCTGTATCCTCTTCCTCATAGATTGTAAGCTCTGGGGACCATTGTACAAGCGCTGTCACCTCCTGTGCCCCCCTCCTCCTCATAGATTGTAAGCTCTTGTGACCATTGTACAAGCACTGTCACCTCCTCTGCCCCTCTCCTCCTCATAGATTGTAAGCTCTTGTGACTATTGTACAAGCACTGTCATCTCATGTGTCCTCCTCCTTCTCATAGATTGTAAGCTCTTGTGACAATTGTCACATATGCGCATACCTATACAGCCCTGGTAACTCTTGAGACCCCCTGACTACATGCCAGCATAATTCTATCTAATGATAGACGGCGGTGTCCGGGAGAGGAGGAGGGGGTGACCGCTGCTCGCCCCTGCCCCTCTCCAAAGAGGAACATGGCTGCACTGCACCACCCAGTTACTTTACTGTTACTTTATTAAAAATTTTAGCATACTATTTGGGGGAAAAAACATTTTTTCTTATTTTTCCTCCTCTAAAACCTATGTGCGTCTTATGGTCCAGTGCGTCTTATAGTCCGAAAAATACGGTACATGACATTACTTATCCTGTACTGATCCTGAGTTACATCCTGTATTATACACCAGAGCTGCACTCACTATTCTGCTGCTGGTGCAGTCACTGTGTACATACATGACATTACTTATCCTGTACTGATTCTGAGTTACATCCTGTATTATACCCAGAGCTGCACTCACTATTCTGCTGCTGGTGCAGTCACTGTGTACATACATGACATTACTTATCCTGTACTGATCCTGAGTTACATCCTGTATTATACCCAGAGCTGCACTCACTATTCTGCTGCTGGTGCAGTCACTGTGTACATACATGACATTACGTATCCTGTACTGATCCTGAGTTACATCCTGTATTATACCCAGAGCTGCACTCACTATTCTGCTGCTGGTGCAGTCACTGTGTACATACATGACATTACTTATCCTGTACTGATCCTGAGTTACATCCTGTATTATACCCCAGAGCTGCACTCACTATTCTGCTGCTGGTGCAGTCACTGTGTACATACATGACATTACTTATCCTGTACTGATACTGAGTTACATCCTGTATTATACCCCAGAGCTGCACTCACTATTCTGCTGCTGGTGCAGTCACTGTGTACATACATGACATTACTTATCCTGTACTGATCCTGAGTTACATCCTGTATTATACCCCAGAGCTGCACTCACTATTCTGCTGCTGGTGCAGTCACTGTGTACATACATGACATTACTTATCCTGTACTGATCCTGAGTTACATCCTGTATTATACCCCAGAGCTGCACTCACTATTCTGCTGCTGGTGCAGTCACTGTGTACATACATGACATTACTTATCCTGTACTGATCCTGAGTTACATCCTGTATTATACCCCAGAGCTGCACTCACTATTCTGCTGCTGGTGCAGTCACTGTGTACATACATGACATTACTTATCCTGTACTGATCCTGAGTTACATCCTGTATTATACTCCAGAGCTGCACTCACTATTCTGCTGCTGGTGCAGTCACTGTGTACATACATGACATTACTTATCCTGTACTGATCCTGAGTTACATCCTGTATTATACCCCAGAGCTGCACTCACTATTCTGCTGCTGGTGCAGTCACTGTGTACATACATGACATTACTTATCCTGTACTGATCCTGAGTTACATCCTGTATTATACTCCAGAGCTGCACTCACTATTCTGCTGCTGGTGCAGTCACTGTGTACATACATGACATTACAACATTGTATAGGGATGTTCTGCTGCTGATGTGGGGCCATTTATGTTAGGGATTACCTGCGCCCGCTCCTCGCCCCCCATCACTTGGCTGCTGACAGCTTCTTGCAGGATCTGCCCATTGTGTAAGTCTGGACGCTATCTCAGGCTGATGACGTCTCCTACGTTACACACAGGCCTCTGATAACTGTCTCATTACTGGGAGATCAGAGGCCCAATTAGTGGCGCTAATGAAGGGAAGGACAGGACTGTCCTGGCATTGCCCGATCTAAATACGCAGGACCCTCGAGTGAAGACGTCGATCGCTGATCCCTTCATATGACACAGCTGAGAAGACAACGTAGTAGGAGAGCCTCGAGGGCTGTGTCTGGTATAAAGGGGCCCAATAATGTAATGAAAGGTTCTGCTTCATTGTCCAATCATTTAAAGAACATCTACAACCAGGATGAAGGATTGTAAACCAAACACTGACATACAGGTGTGCCCCCCCTCTGGCAGGATCCACTCTTCTTTTAGCTCCTTATGTCCTGCATTTTACAAATAAAGGCTTTTAAAATTATGCAAATGATCCCAAGGGGCTCCAGGTTCCATAGACAGTAATGGAGCTTGGAGCCCCTCAGGCTCATTTGCATAATTCTAAAGCCTTCTTTACTTAAAAACAAAGGCATAGGAAGCTTAAAGAAGAGCGGATCCTGCCAGAGGGGCACACACCAGTCTGTCAGTGCTTGGGTTACAATCCTTCATCCTGGTGGTAGCTGATCTCCAATAGAAGCCAAATATTCATCACTGCTGAGGGTTTGTTACAGTGCATTCATCTAGGAGAACCCCAGTAAGCTATTCCAGGCTGACACATTCGACCTGTACTGAAACATTGTAACAAACTATCAGGGTAGGAAAAGATTCTGCTCACAGAGAATTGTCTAGACTGGATGAAGTTGTCGCAAACCCTCAGATGTGGAAAGTATGAAGAGTTGATTTAGGTCTCTGGAAATTGGAAGTGATGGTGGGTCTGCAGCATGTAGAGCGCCCCCCAGTGCCCAGGTCAGGAGGCTCACCTGGAAGATGTTGGACAGGTCGCGCAGGTTGAAGATGTAGTGGAACTTGATGGCGGTGGGCAGGAAGGTGGAGGTGACCTTCTGGTGGAGGGACAGGCCCAGGCTGATCAGCTGCTGCGTGCTCTTCTGCAGGGCGCCCGGGAAGTTACCCACTTTCAGATGTTGGGTCAGGATGGTGCTGTAGATGGTGGAAAGGGCATCCGTGCCAGGGAAGGACAGGGCAAACACACTGAAGTGTCTCTACAGGGACAGAAACATCCAGAATATTAGAAATACCCTGCTCCCAGCTGTGTATCTAATCCTATCCTGTGTGATACTGACTGCTGAGCTGTGTATCTAATCCTATCCTGTTTGTAACAATCTGCTGAGCTGTGTATCTAATCCTCTCCTGTGTGATACAGTCCGCTGAGCTGTGTATCTAATCCTGTCCTGTGTGGTACAGTCTGCAGAGCTGTGTATCTCATCCTCTCCTGTGTGATACAGTCTGCTGAGCTGTGTATCTCATCCTCCCCTGTGTGATACAGTCTGCTGAGCTGTGTATCTAATCCTGTCCTGTGTGATACAGTCTGCTGAGCTGTGTATCTAATCCTCTCCTGTGTGATACAGTCTGCTGAGCTGTGTATCTAATCCTCCCCTGTGTGATACAGTCTGCAGAGCTGTGTATCTAATCCTCCCCTGTGTGATACAGTCTGCTGAGCTGTGTATCTAATCCTCCGCTGTGTGATACAGTCTGCAGAGCTGTGTATCTAATCCTCCCCTGTGTGATACAGTCTGCTGAGCTGTGTATCTAATCCTCCCCTGTGTGATACAGTCTGCTGAGCTGTGTATCTAATCCTCCCCTGTGTGATACATCTGCTGAGCTGTGTATCTACTCCTCCCCTGTGTGATACAGTCTGCTGAGCTGTGTATCTAATCCTCCCCTGTGTGATACAGTCTGCAGAGCTCTGTATCTAATCCTCCCCTGTGTGATACATCTGCTGAGCTGTGTATCTAATCCTCCCCTGTGTGATACAGTCTGCTGAGCTGTGTATCTAATCCTCTCCTGTGTGATACAGTCTGCAGAGCTGTGTATCTCATCCTCTCCTGTGTGATACATCTGCTGAGCTGTGTATCTAATCCCCTCTTGTGTGATACAGTCTGCTGAGCTGTGTATCTAATCCTCCCCTGTGTGATACAGTCTGCTGAGCTGTGTATCTAATCCTCCCCTGTGTGATACAGTCTGCTGAGCTGTGTATCTAATCCTCCCCTGTGTGATACAGTCTGCAGAGCTGTGTATCTGGTATCTGACCTGTAGTCGGGGGTTGATGGTGAAGCTGCCGGCGGTGGGGTTCATGCAGGACACGTACTGGACATTCATGATCTCTTTCATGGTCAGCTTGTTGCGGTCGTACCTATAACACAGGTGCAATGGGACAGTAAAGCAGCTGCAGCCCCTCCCTGATTCACTGTACACGGATAAGATTAAGTCTTAGAACAAACCCTTTAAATTTTAAACAATAAATGTTACATTTGTCACCTCCCGTGGGACGTGTTATAATGTATCACTGCAGATCACAGACAAAGAGCGGAAGAACATTGCAACAACCAATCAGCTGTCAGCAGTTATCACTCCTTACCAGTGTCCGTAGTCCATGTGCTGGCGGATCAGCGTGTGCGGCTGTACCGTCCCATACGTGTCCACCTCCGGCATATTCATATCATCTATGAAGTAAATCAGCTTCCTGGTCCCCGGAGGCCCATAATTCCTGCCTGATTTTTTTTCTAGTGGTTTCTCGAGGATCGCTGCCAACAAGAGGGGAGAAGACGTCAGTATACACTTATAGGTCACATATAGATCATAGGTCACTATATGGCGGTATTGTTATATATAATCACTATATGGCCAATCACGTGGAGTGTTCATAGGGGGCAGTATTATAGTAGTTATATCCCTGTACATAGGAGGCAGTATTATAGTAGTTATTTTCCTGTACACAGGGGGCAGTATTATAGTAGTTATATTCCTGTACATAGGGGGCAGTATTATAGTAGTTATTTTCCTGTACACAGGGGGCAGTATTATAGTAGTTATATTCTTGTACATAGGGGGCAGTATTATAGTAGTTATATTCCTGTACATAGGGGGCAGTATTATAGTAGTTATATTCCTGTACATAGGAGGCAGTATTATAGTAGTTATATTCCTGTACATAGGGGGCAGTATTATAGTAGTTATATTCTTGTACATAGGGGACAGTATTATAGTAGTTATATTCCTGTACATAGGGGGCAGTATTATAGTAGTTATATTCTTGTACATAGGGGACAGTATTATAGTAGTTATATTCCTGTACATAGGGGGCAGTATTATAGTAGTTATTTTCCTGTACACAGGGGGCAGTATTATAGTAGTTATATTCCTGTACATAGGGGGCAGTATTATAGTAGTTATTTTCCTGTACACAGGGGGCAGTATTATAGTAGTTATATTCTTGTACATAGGGGGCAGTATTATAGTAGTTATATTCCTGTACATAGGGGGCAGTATTATAGTAGTTATATTCCTGTACATAGGAGGCAGTATTATAGTAGTTATATTCCTGTACATAGGGGGCAGTATTATAGTAGTTATATTCTTGTACATAGGGGACAGTATTATAGTAGTTATATTCCTGTACATAGGGGGAAGTATTATAGTAGTTATATTCTTGTACATAGGGGACAGTATTATAGTAGTTATATTCCTGTACATAGGGGGCAGTATTATAGTAGTTATATTCTTGTACATAGGGGACAGTATTATAGTAGTTATATTCCTGTACATAGGGGGCAGTATTATAGTAGTTATATTCCTGTACATAGGGGGCAGTATTATAGTAGTTATATTCCTGTACAAGGGGGCAGTATTATAGTAGTTATATTCCTGTACATAGGGGGCAGTATTATAGTAGTTATATTCTTGTACATAGGGGGCAGTATTATAGTAGTTATATTCCTGTACATAGGGGCAGTATTATAGTAGTTATATTCTTGTACATAGGGGGCAGTATTATAGTAGTTATATTCCTGTACATAGGGGGCAGTATTATAGTAGTTATATTCCTGTACATAGGGGGCAGTATTATAGTAGTTATATTCTTGTACATAGGGGGCAGTATTATAGCAGTTATATTCCTGTACATAGGGGGCAGTATTATAGTAGTTATATTCCTGTACATAGGGGGCAGTATTATAGTAGTTATATTCCTGTACATAGGGGGCAGTATTATAGTAGTTATATACCTGTACATAGAGGGCAGTATTATAGTAGTTATATTCCTGTACATAGGGGGCAGTATTATAGTAGTTATATTCCTGTACATAGGGGGCAGTATTATAGTAGTTATATTCCTGTACATAGGGGGCAGTATTATAGTAGTTATATTCCTGTACATAGGGGGCAGTATTATAGTAGTTATATTCCTGTACATAGGGGGCAGTATTATAGTAGTTATATCCCTGTACATAGGGGGCAGTATTATAGTAGTTATATTCTTGTACATAGGGGCAGTATTATAGTAGTTATATTGTTGTACATAGGGGGCAGTATTATAGTAGTTATATTCTTGTACATAGGGGGCAGTATTATAGTAGTTATATTCCTGTACATAGGGGGCAGTATTATAGTAGTTATATTCTTGTACATAGGGGGCAGTATTATAGTAGTTATATTCTTGTACATAGGGGGCAGTATTATAGTAGTTATATACCTGTACATAGAGGGCAGTATTATAGTAGTTATATTCCTGTACATAGGGGGCAGTATTATAGTAGTTATATTGTTGTACATAGGGGGCAGTATTATAGTAGTTATATTCTTGTACATAGGGGGCAGTATTATAGTAGTTATATACCTGTACATAGAGGGCAGTATTATAGTAGTTATATTCCTGTACATAGAGGGCAGTATTATAGTAGTTATATTCTTGTACATAGGGGGCAGTATTATAGAAGTTATATTCTTGTACATAGGGGGCAGTATTATAGTAGTTATATTCTTGTACATAGGGGGCAGTATTATAGTAGTTATATTCCTGTACATAGGGGGCAGTATTATAGTAGTTATATTCCTGTACATAGGGGGCAGTATATTATAGTAGTTATATTCCTGTACATAGGGGGCAGTATTATAGTAGTTATATTCTTGTACATAGGGGGCAGTATATTATAGTAGTTATATTCCTGTACATAGGGGGCAGTATTATAGTAGTTAAAATCTTGTACATAGGGGCAGTATTATAGTAGTTATATTCCTGTACATAGGGGGCAGTATTATAGTAGTTATATTCCTGTACATAGGGGGCAGTATTATAGTAGTTATATTCCTGTACATAGGGGGCAGTATTATAGTAGTTATATTCCTGTACATAGGGGGCAGTATTATAGTAGTTATATTACTGTACATAGGGGGCAGTATTATAGTAGTTATATTCTTGTACATAGGGGGCAGTATTATAGTAGTTATATTCTTGTACATAGGGGCAGTATTATAGTAGTTATATTCTTGTACATAGGGGGCAGTATTATAGTAGTTATATTCCTGTACATAGGGGGCAGTATTATAGTAGTTATATTCCTGTACATAGGGGGCATTATTATAATAGTTATATTCTTGTACATAGGAGGCAGTATTATAGTAGTTATATCCCTGTACATAGGGGGCAGTATTATAGTAGTTATATTCTTGTACATAGGGGGCAGTATTATAGTAGTTATATTCTTGTACATAGGGGGCAGTATTATAGTAGTTATATTCTTGTACATAGGGGGCAGTATTATAGTAGTTATATTCCTGTACATAGGGGGCAGTATTATAGTAGTTATATTCCTGTACATAGGGGGCAGTATTATAGTAGTTATATTCTTGTACATAGGGGGCAGTATTATAGTAGTTATATTCTTGTACATAGGGGGCAGTATTATAGTAGTTATATTCTTGTACATAGGGGGCAGTATTATAGTAGTTAAATTCTTGTACATAGGGGGCAGTATTATAGTAGTTAAATTCTTGTACATAGGGGGCAGTATTATAGTAGTTAAATTCTTGTACATAGGGGGCAGTATTATAGTAGTTATATTCTTGTACATAGGGGGCAGTATTATAGTAGTTATATTCTTGTACATAGCGGACAGTATTATAGTTTATATATTCCTGTACATAGGGGCAGTATTATAGTAGTTATATTCCTGTACATAGGGGGCAGTATTATAGCAGTTATATTCCTGTACATAGGGGGCAGTATTATAGCAGTTATATTCTTGTACATAGGGGCAGTATTATAGTAGTTATATTCCTGTACATAGGAGGCAGTATTATAGTAGTTATATTCCTGTACATATAGGGGGCAGTATTATAGTAGTTATATTCTTGTATATAGGGGACAGTATTATAGTAGTTATATTCCTGTACATAGGGGGCAGTATTATAGTAGTTATATTCTTGTACATAGGGGGCAGTATTATAGTAGTTATATTCCTGTACATAGGGGGCAGTATTATAGTAGTTATATTCCTGTACATAGGGGGCAGTATTATAGTAGTTATATTCTTGTACATAGGGGGCAGTATTATAGTAGTTATATTCTTGTACATAGGGGGCAGTATTATAGTAGTTATATTCTTGTACATAGGGGGCAGTATTATAGTAGTTAAATTCTTGTACATAGGGGCAGTATTATAGTAGTTAAATTCTTGTACATAGGGGGCAGTATTATAGTAGTTAAATTCTTGTACATAGGGGGCAGTATTATAGTAGTTATATTCTTGTACATAGGGGGCAGTATTATAGTAGTTATATTCTTGTACATAGCGGACAGTATTATAGTTTATATATTCCTGTACATAGGGGCAGTATTATAGTAGTTATATTCCTGTACATAGGGGGCAGTATTATAGCAGTTATATTCCTGTACATAGGGGGCAGTATTATAGCAGTTATATTCTTGTACATAGGGGCAGTATTATAGTAGTTATATTCCTGTACATAGGAGGCAGTATTATAGTAGTTATATTCCTGTACATATAGGGGGCAGTATTATAGTAGTTATATTCTTGTATATAGGGGACAGTATTATAGTAGTTATATTCCTGTACATAGGGGGCAGTATTATAGTAGTTATATTCCTGTACATAGGGGGCAGTATTATAGTACTTATATTCCTGTACATAGGGGGCAGTATTATAGTAGTTATATTCCTGTACAGAGGGGGCAGTATTATAGTAGTTATATTCCTGTACACAGGGGGCAGTATTATAGTAGCTATATTCCTGTACCTAGGGGGCAGTATTATAGTAGTTATATTCCTGTACATAGGGGGCAGTATTATAGTAGTTATATTCTTGTACATAGGGGGCAGTATTATAGTAGTTATATTCCTGTACATAGGGGGCAGTATTATAGTAGTTATATTCCTGCATATAGGGGCAGAATTGTAGTAGTTATATTCTTGTAAATAGGGGGCAGTATTATATTAGTTATATTCTTGTACATAGGGGGCAGTATTATAGTAGTTATATTCTTGTACATAGGGGGCAGTATTATAGTAGTTATATTCCTGTACATAGGGGGCAGTATTATAGTAGTTATATTCCTGTACATAGGGGGCAGTATTATAGTAGTTATATTCCTGTACATAGGGGGCAGTATTATAGTAGTTATATTCCTGTACATAGGGGGCAGTATTATAGTACTTATATTCCTGTACATAGGGGGCAGTATTATAGTAGTTATATTCCTGTACAGAGGGGGCAGTATTATAGTAGTTATATTCTTGTAAATAGGGGGCAGTATTATAGTAGTTATATTCCTGTACATAGGGGGCAGTATTATAGTAGTTATATTCTTGTACATAGGGGGCAGTATTATAGTAGTTATATTCTTGTACATAGGGGGCAGTATTATAGTAGTTAAATTCCTGTACATAGGGGGCAGTATTATAGTAGTTATATTCCTGTACATAGGGGGCAGTATTATAGTATTTATATTACTGTATATAGGTGGCAGTATTATAGTAGTTATATTCTTGTACATAGGGGGCAGTATTATAGTAGTTATATTCCTGTACATAGGGGGCAGTATTATAGTAGTTATATTCCTGTACATAGGGGGCAGTATAATAGTAGTTATATTCTTGTACATAGGGGGCAGTATTATAGTAGTTATATTCCTGTACATAGGGAGCAGTATTATAGTAGTTATATTCTTGTACATAGGGGGCAGTATTATAGTAGTTATATTCCTGTACATAGAGGGCAGTATTATAGTAGTTATATTCCTGTACATAGGGGGCAGTATTATAGTAGTTATATTCTTGTACATAGGGGGCAGTATTATAGTAGTTATATTCCTGTACATAGGGAGCAGTATTATAGTAGTTATATTCCTGTACATAGGGGGCAGTATTATAGTAGTTATATTCTTGTACATAGGGGGCAGTATTATAGTAGTTATATTCTTGTACATAGGGGGCAGTATTATAGTAGTTATATTCCTGTACATAGGGGGCAGTATTATAGTAGTTATATTCCTGTACATAGGGAGCAGTATTATAGTAGTTATATTCTTGTACATAGGGGGCAGTATTATAGTAGTTATATCCTTGAACATAGGGGGCAGTATTATAGTAGTTATATTCTTGTACATAGGAGGCAGTATTATAGTAGTTATATTCTTGTACATAGGGGGCAGTATTATAGTAGTTATATTCTTGTACATAGGGGGCAGTATTATAGTAGTTATATTCCTGTACATAGGGGGCAGTATTATAGTAGTTATATTCCTGTACATAGGGGGCAGTATTATAGTAGTTATATTCCTGTACATAGGGGGCAGTATTATAGTAGTTATATTCTTGTACATAGGGGGCAGTATTATAGTAGTTATATTCCTGTACATAGGGGGCAGTATTATAGTAGTTATATTCCTGTACATAGGGGGCAGTATTATAGTAGTTATATTCTTGTACATAGGGGGCAGTATTATAGTAGTTATATTCTTGTACATAGGGGGCAGTATTATAGTAGTTATATTCTTGTACATAGGGGGCAGTATTATAGTAGTTATATTCTTGTACATAGGGGGCAGTATTATAGTAGTCATATTCTTGTACATAGGGGGCAGTATTATAGTAGTATATAAGAGCTGTACATAAGCACGTGAGACAGATGAGATTAATAACACAATCCACATGTAGATCTTGACCTTTCCCTAGAGCTGTAGAATAAGACAGGATTTCGGGGACTTGTTGGACTTGTGGGAATCTCTTATAATGAGGTAAGGTCTTGGCTTTTGCTGTTTGCTGAACAAATGGAGTGTAATTATGATTTTTGTGAGGTTCGGGCTTTCTTTGCCTCTGGAGTGTGTGATGTTCCTGAAGAAAGTGACATGAGCCGCACATCGGCCAGGGGCTCATAAAGAATATTGCCGCTAATAGTCTAAATTAGAGAGAAAAGCGCAGACTCAGCAGATACCTGGGGCCCGCTGTGTGGACGCTTCTTATCTGGGAACTTAACCTAGATCCGTGCAGAGAGGTAAACCAGGAGCATGTAGCATTATAGAATGAATCACAAGGGTGACTACACCCCCCATACACAGCGAGCTGTCATGTCCTGTGTGTCCTGACACCTTTCTAT
Organism: Engystomops pustulosus; assembly: GCF_040894005.1. Classification (NCBI taxonomy): domain Eukaryota; kingdom Metazoa; phylum Chordata; class Amphibia; order Anura; family Leptodactylidae; genus Engystomops; species Engystomops pustulosus. The sequence goes on along the minus strand of NC_092416.1, from coordinate 186,470,273 downwards.
CATAGCCAGCAGTGGTCAGGGGTCAGCATGGGCGCTCTGACCCCTCTGTGACTACACCCCCCATACACAGCGAGCTGTCATGTCCTGTGTGTCCTGACACCTTTCTATCATAGCCAGCAGTGGTCAGGGGTCAGCATGGGCGCTCTGACCCCTCTGTGACTACACCCCCCCATACACAGCGAGCTGCCATGTCCTGTGTTTCCTGACACCTTTCTATCATAGCCAGCAGTGGTCAGGGGTCAGCATGGGTGCTCTGACCTCTATGTGACTACACCCCCCATACACAGCGAGCTGCCATGTCCTGTGTGTCCTGACACCTTTCTATCATAGCCAGCAGGGGTCAGGGGTCAGCATGGGTGCTCTGACCCCTCTGTGACTACACCCCCCATACACAGCGAGCTGTCATGTCCTGTGTGTCCTGACACCTTTCTATCATAGCCAGCAGTGGTCAGGGGTCAGCATGGACGCTCTGACCCCTCTGTGACTACACCCCCCATACACAGTGAGCTGCCATGTCCTGTGTCCTGACACCTTTCTATCATAGCCAGCAGTGGTCAGGGGTCAGCATGGGTGCTCTGACCTCTCTGTGACTACACCCCCCATACACAGCGAGCTGCCATGTCCTGTGTGTCCTGACACCTTTCTATCATAGCCAGCAGTGGTCAGGGGTCAGCATGGGCGCTCTGACCTCTCTGTGACTACACCTCCCATACACAGCGAGCTGCCATGTCCTGTGTGTCCTGACACCTTTCTATCATAGCCAGCAGTGGTCAGGGGTCAGCATGGGCGCTCTGACCCCTCTGTGACTACACCCCCCATACACAGGGAGCTGCCATGTCCTGTGTGTCCTGACACCTTTCTATCATAGCCAGCAGTGGTCAGGGGTCAGCATGGGTGCTCTGACCCCTCTGTGACTACACCCCCCATACACAGCGAGCTGCCATGTCCTGTGTGTCCTGACACCTTTCTATCATAGCCAGCAGTGGTCAGGGGTCAGCATGGGCGCTCTGACCCCTCTGTGACTACACCCCCCATACACAGCGAGCTGTCATGTCCTGTGTGTCCTGACACCTTTCTATCATAGCCAGCAGTGGTCAGGGGTCAGCATGGGTGCTCTGACCCCTCTGTGACTACACCCCCCATACACAGCGAGCTGTCATGTCCTGTGTGTCCTGACACCTTTCTATCATAGCCAGCAGTGGTCAGGGGTCAGCATGGGCGCTCTGACCCCTCTGTGACCACACCCCCATACACAGTGAGCTGCCATGTCCTGTGTGTCCTGACACCTTTCTATCATAGCCAGCAGTGGTCAGGGGTCAGCATGGGCGCTCTGACCTCTCTGTGACTACACCCCCATACACAGCGAGCTGCCATGTCCTGTGTGTCCTGACACCTTTCTATCATAGCCAGCAGTGGTCAGGGGTCAGCATGGGCGCTCTGACCCCTCTGTGACTACACCCCCCATACACAGGGAGCTGCCATGTCCTGTGTGTCCTGACACCTTTCTATCATAGCCAGCAGTGGTCAGGGGTCAGCATGGGTGCTCTGACCCCTCTGTGACTACACCCCCCATACACAGCGAGCTGTCATGTCCTGTGTGTCCTGACACCTTTCTATCATAGCCAGCAGTGGTCAGGGGTCAGCATGGGCGCTCTGACCCCTCTGTGACTACACCCCCCATACACAGCGAGCTGTCATGTCCTGTGTGTCCTGACACCTTTCTATCATAGCCAGCAGTGGTCAGGGGTCAGCATGGGTGCTCTGACCCCTCTGTGACTACACCCCCCATACACAGGGAGCTGCCATGTCCTGTGTGTCCTGACACCTTTCTATCATAGCCAGCAGTGGTCAGGGGTCAGCATGGGCGCTCTGATCCCTCTGTGACTACACTCCCCATACACAGCGAGCTGCCATGTCCTGTGTGTCCTGACACCTTTCTATCATAGCCAGCAGTGGTCAGGGGTCAGCATGGGCGCGCTGACCCCTCTGTGACTACACCCCCCATACACAGTGAGCTGCCATGTCCTGTGTCCTGACACCTTTCTATCATAGCCAGCAGTGGTCAGGGGTCAGCATGGGTGCTCTGACCTCTCTGTGACTACACCCCCCATACACAGCGAGCTGCTATGTCCTGTGTCCTGACACCTTTCTATCATAGCCAGCAGTGGTCAGGGGTCAGCATGGGCTCTCTGACCTCTCTGTGACTACACCCCCTCATACACAGCGAGCTGCCATGTCCTGTGTGTCCTGACACCTTTCTATCATAGCCAGCAGTGGTCAGGGGTCAGCATGGGCGCTCTGACCCCTCTGTGACTACACCCTCCATACACAGCGAGCTGCCATGTCCTGTGTGTCCTGACACCTTTCTATCATAGCCAGCAGTGGTCAGGGGTCAGCATGGGCGCTCTGACCCCTCTGTGACTACACCCCCCATACACAGCGAGCTGCCATGTCCTGTGTGTCCTGACACCTTTCTATCATAGCCAGCAGTGGTCAGGGGTCAGCATGGGCGCTCTGACCCCTCTGTGACTACACCCCCATACACAGCGAGCTGCCATGTCCTGTGTCCTGACACCTTTCTATCATAGCCAGCAGTGGTCAGGGGTCAGCATGGGCGCTCTGACCCCTCTGTGACTACACCCCCCATACACAGAGAGCTGCCATGTCCTGTGTCCTGACACCTTTCTATCATAGCCAGCAGTGGTCAGGGGTCAGCATGGGCGCCCTGACCCCTCTGTGACTACACCCCCCATACACAGCGAGCTGCCATGTCCTGTGTCCTGACACCTTTCTATCATAGCCAGCAGTGGTCAGGGGTCAGCATGGGCGCTCTGACCCCTCTGTGACTACACCCCCCATACACAGCGAGCTGCCATGTCCTGTGTGTCCTGACACCTTTCTATCATAGCCAGCAGTGGTCAGGGGTCAGCATGGGCGCTCTGACCTCTCTGTGACTACACCCCACATACACAGCGAGCTGCCATGTCCTGTGTGTCCTGACACCTTTCTATCATAGCCAGCAGTGGTCAGGGGTCAGCATGGGTGCTCTGACCTCTCTGTGACTACACCCCCCATACACAGCGAGCTGCTATGTCCTGTGTCCTGACACCTTTCTATCATAGCCAGCAGTGGTCAGGGGTCAGCATGGGCGCTCTGACCCCTCTGTGACTACACCCTCCATACACAGCGAGCTGCCATGTCCTGTGTGTCCTGACACCTTTCTATCATAGCCAGCAGTGGTCAGGGGTCAGCATGGGCGCTCTGACCCCTCTGTGACTACACCCCCCATACACAGCGAGCTGCCATGTCCTGTGTGTCCTGACACCTTTCTATCATAGCCAGCAGTGGTCAGGGGTCAGCATGGGTGCTCTGACCCCTCTGTGACTACACCCCCCATACACAGCGAGCTGCCATGTCCTGTGTCCTGACACCTTTCTATCATAGCCAGCAGTGGTCAGGGGTCAGCATGGGCGCTCTGACCTCTCTGTGACTACACCCCCCATACACAGCGAGCTGCCATGTCCTGTGTGTCCTGACACCTTTCTATCATAGCCAGCAGTGGTCAGGGGTCAGCATGGGCGCTCTGTCCTCTCTGTGACTACACCCCCCATACACAGCGAGCTGCCATGTCCTGTGTGTCCTGACACCTTTCTATCATAGCCAGCAGTGGTCAGGGGTCAGCATGGACGCTCTGACCCCTCTGTGACTACACCCCCCATACACAGTGAGCTGCCATGTCCTGTGTGTCCTGACACCTTTCTATCATAGCCAGCAGTGGTCAGGGGTCAGCATGGGCGCTCTGACCTCTCTGTGACTACACCTCCCATACACAGCGAGCTGCCATGTCCTGTGTGTCCTGACACCTTTCTATCATAGCCAGCAGTGGTCAGGGGTCAGCATGGGCTCTCTGACCTCTCTGTGACTACACCCCCTCATACACAGCGAGCTGCCATGTCCTGTGTGTCCTGACACCTTTCTATCATAGCCAGCAGTGGTCAGGGGTCAACATGGGCGCTCTGACCCCTCTGTGACTACACCCCCCATACACAGCGAGCTGCCATGTCCTGTGTGTCCTGACACCTTTCTATCATAGCCAGCAGTGGTCAGGGGTCAGCATGGGCGCTCTGACCTCTCTGTGACTACACCCCCCATACACAGCGAGCTGCCATGTCCTGTGTGTCCTGACACCTTTCTATCATAGCCAGCAGTGGTCAGGGGTCAGCATGGACGCTCTGACCCCTCTGTGACTACACCCCCCATACACAGTGAGCTGCCATGTCCTGTGTGTCCTGACACCTTTCTATCATAGCCAGCAGTGGTCAGGGGTCAGCATGGGCGCTCTGACCTCTCTGTGACTACACCCCCCATACACAGCGAGCTGCCATGTCCTGTGTGTCCTGACACCTTTCTATCATAGCCAGCAGTGGTCAGGGGTCAGCATGGGCGCTCTGATCCCTCTGTGACTACACTCCCCATACACAGCGAGCTGCCATGTCCTGTGTGTCCTGACACCTTTCTATCATAGCCAGCAGTGGTCAGGGGTCAGCATGGGCGCTCTGACCTCTCTGTGACTACACCCCCCATACACAGCGAGCTGCCATGTCCTGTGTGTCCTGACACCTTTCTATCATAGCCAGCAGTGGTCAGGGGTCAGCATGGGCGCGCTGACCCCTCTGTGACTACACCCCCCATACACAGTGAGCTGCCATGTCCTGTGTCCTGACACCTTTCTATCATAGCCAGCAGTGGTCAGGGGTCAGCATGGGTGCTCTGACCTCTCTGTGACTACACCCCCCATACACAGCGAGCTGCTATGTCCTGTGTCCTGACACCTTTCTATCATAGCCAGCAGTGGTCAGGGGTCAGCATGGGCTCTCTGACCTCTCTGTGACTACACCCCCTCATACACAGCGAGCTGCCATGTCCTGTGTGTCCTGACACCTTTCTATCATAGCCAGCAGTGGTCAGGGGTCAGCATGGGCGCTCTGACCCCTCTGTGACTACACCCTCCATACACAGCGAGCTGCCATGTCCTGTGTGTCCTGACACCTTTCTATCATAGCCAGCAGTGGTCAGGGGTCAGCATGGGCGCTCTGACCCCTCTGTGACTACACCCCCCATACACAGCGAGCTGCCATGTCCTGTGTGTCCTGACACCTTTCTATCATAGCCAGCAGTGGTCAGGGGTCAGCATGGGCGCTCTGACCCCTCTGTGACTACACCCCCATACACAGCGAGCTGCCATGTCCTGTGTCCTGACACCTTTCTATCATAGCCAGCAGTGGTCAGGGGTCAGCATGGGCGCTCTGACCCCTCTGTGACTACACCCCCCATACACAGAGAGCTGCCATGTCCTGTGTCCTGACACCTTTCTATCATAGCCAGCAGTGGTCAGGGGTCAGCATGGGCGCCCTGACCCCTCTGTGACTACACCCCCCATACACAGCGAGCTGCCATGTCCTGTGTCCTGACACCTTTCTATCATAGCCAGCAGTGGTCAGGGGTCAGCATGGGCGCTCTGACCCCTCTGTGACTACACCCCCCATACACAGCGAGCTGCCATGTCCTGTGTGTCCTGACACCTTTCTATCATAGCCAGCAGTGGTCAGGGGTCAGCATGGGCGCTCTGACCTCTCTGTGACTACACCCCACATACACAGCGAGCTGCCATGTCCTGTGTGTCCTGACACCTTTCTATCATAGCCAGCAGTGGTCAGGGGTCAGCATGGGTGCTCTGACCTCTCTGTGACTACACCCCCCCATACACAGCGAGCTGCCATGTCCTGTGTGTCCTGACACCTTTCTATCATAGCCAGCAGTGGTCAGGGGTCAGCATGGGTGCTCTGACCCCTCTGTGACTACACTCCCCATACACAGCGAGCTGCTATGTCCTGTGTCCTGACACCTTTCTATCATAGCCAGCAGTGGTCAGGGGTCAGCATGGGCGCTCTGACCCCTCTGTGACTACACCCTCCATACACAGCGAGCTGCCATGTCCTGTGTGTCCTGACACCTTTCTATCATAGCCAGCAGTGGTCAGGGGTCAGCATGGGCGCTCTGACCCCTCTGTGACTACACCCCCCATACACAGCGAGCTGCCATGTCCTGTGTGTCCTGACACCTTTCTATCATAGCCAGCAGTGGTCAGGGGTCAGCATGGGTGCTCTGACCCCTCTGTGACTACACCCCCCATACACAGCGAGCTGCCATGTCCTGTGTCCTGACACCTTTCTATCATAGCCAGCAGTGGTCAGGGGTCAGCATGGGCGCTCTGACCTCTCTGTGACTACACCCCCCATACACAGCGAGCTGCCATGTCCTGTGTGTCCTGACACCTTTCTATCATAGCCAGCAGTGGTCAGGGGTCAGCATGGGCGCTCTGTCCTCTCTGTGACTACACCCCCCATACACAGCGAGCTGCCATGTCCTGTGTGTCCTGACACCTTTCTATCATAGCCAGCAGTGGTCAGGGGTCAGCATGGACGCTCTGACCCCTCTGTGACTACACCCCCCATACACAGTGAGCTGCCATGTCCTGTGTGTCCTGACACCTTTCTATCATAGCCAGCAGTGGTCAGGGGTCAGCATGGGCGCTCTGACCTCTCTGTGACTACACCTCCCATACACAGCGAGCTGCCATGTCCTGTGTGTCCTGACACCTTTCTATCATAGCCAGCAGTGGTCAGGGGTCAGCATGGGCTCTCTGACCTCTCTGTGACTACACCCCCTCATACACAGCGAGCTGCCATGTCCTGTGTGTCCTGACACCTTTCTATCATAGCCAGCAGTGGTCAGGGGTCAACATGGGCGCTCTGACCCCTCTGTGACTACACCCCCCATACACAGCGAGCTGCCATGTCCTGTGTGTCCTGACACCTTTCTATCATAGCCAGCAGTGGTCAGGGGTCAGCATGGGCGCTCTGACCTCTCTGTGACTACACCCCCCATACACAGCGAGCTGCCATGTCCTGTGTGTCCTGACACCTTTCTATCATAGCCAGCAGTGGTCAGGGGTCAGCATGGACGCTCTGACCCCTCTGTGACTACACCCCCCATACACAGCGAGCTGCCATGTCCTGTGTCCTGACACCTTTCTATCATAGCCAGCAGTGGTCAGGGGTCAGCATGGGCGCTCTGACCCCTCTGTGACTACACCCCCCATACACAGGGAGCTGCCATGTCCTGTGTGTCCTGACACCTTTCTATCATAGCCAGCAGTGGCCAGGGGTCAGCATGGGCGCTCTGACCTCTCTGTGACTACACCCCCCATACACAGCGAGCTGCCATGTCCTGTGTGTCCTGACACCTTTCTATCATAGCCAGCAGTGGTCAGGGGTCAGCATGGGCTCTCTGACCTCTCTGTGACTACACCCCCTCATACACAGCGAGCTGCCATATCCTGTGTGTCCTGACACCTTTCTATCATAGCCAGCAGTGGTCAGGGGTCAGCATGGGCGCTCTGACCCCTCTGTGACTACACCCTCCATACACAGCGAGCTGCCATGTCCTGTGTGTCCTGACACCTTTCTATCATAGCCAGCAGTGGTCAGGGGTCAGCATGGGCGCTCTGACCCCTCTGTGACTACACCCCCCATACACAGCGAGCTGCCATGTCCTGTGTGTCCTGACACCTTTCTATCATAGCCAGCAGTGGTCAGGGGTCAGCATGGGCGCTCTGACCCCTCTGTGACTACACCCCCATACACAGCGAGCTGCCATGTCCTGTGTCCTGACACCTTTCTATCATAGCCAGCAGTGGTCAGGGGTCAGCATGGGCGCTCTGACCTCTCTGTGACTACACCCCCATACACAGCGAGCTGCCATGTCCTGTGTGTCCTGACACCTTTCTATCATAGCCAGCAGTGGTCAGGGGTCAGCATGGGCGCTCTGACCCCTCTGTGACTACACCCCCCATACACAGCGAGCTGCCATGTCCTGTGTCCTGACACCTTTCTATCATAGCCAGCAGTGGTCAGGGGTCAGCATGGGCGCTCTGACCTCTCTGTGACTACACCCCCATACACAGCGAGCTGCCATGTCCTGTGTGTCCTGACACCTTTCTATCATAGCCAGCAGTGGTCAGGGGTCAGCATGGGCGCTCTGACCTCTCTGTGACTACACCCCCCATACACAGCGAGCTGCCATATCCTGTGTGTCCTGACACCTTTCTATCATAGCCAGCAGTGGTCAGGGGTCAGCATGGGCGCTCTGACCCCTCTGTGACTACACCCCCCATACACAGCGAGCTGCCATGTCCTGTGTGTCCTGACACCTTTCTATCATAGCCAGCAGTGGTCAGGGGTCAGCATGGGTGCTCTGACCCCTCTGTGACTACACACCCCCATACACAGCGAGCTGCCATGTCCTGTGTCCTGACACCTTTCTATCATAGCCAGCAGTGGTCAGGGGTCAGCATGGGCGCTCTGACCCCTCTGTGACTACACCCCCCATACACAGAGAGCTGCCATGTCCTGTGTCCTGACACCTTTCTATCATAGCCAGCAGTGGTCAGGGGTCAGCATGGGCGCCCTGACCCCTCTGTGACTACACCCCCCATACACAGCGAGCTGCCATGTCCTGTGTCCTGACACCTTTCTATCATAGCCAGCAGTGGTCAGGGGTCAGCATGGGCGCTCTGACCTCTCTGTGACTACACCCCCCATACACAGCGAGCTGCCATGTCCTGTGTGTCCTGACACCTTTCTATCATAGCCAGCAGTGGTCAGGGGTCAGCATGGACGCTCTGACCCCTCTGTGACTACACCCCCCATACACAGTGAGCTGCCATGTCCTGTGTCCTGACACCTTTCTATCATAGCCAGCAGTGGTCAGGGGTCAGCATGGGCGCTCTGACCTCTCTGTGACTACACCCCCCATACACAGCGAGCTGCCATGTCCTGTGTCCTGACACGTTTCTATCATAGCCAGCAGTGGTCAGGGGTCAGAATGGGCGCTCTGACCCCTCTGTGACTACACCCCCCATACACAGCGAGCTGCCATGTCCTGTGTGTCCTGACACCTTTCTATCATAGCCAGCAGTGGTCAGGGGTCAGCATGGGCGCTCTGACCCCTCTGTGACTACACCCCCCCATACACAGCGAGCTGCCATGTCCTGTGTCCTGACACCTTTCTATCATAGCCAGCAGTGGTCAGGGGTCAGCATGGGCGCTCTGACCCCTCTGTGACTACACCCCCCCATACACAGCGAGCTGCCATGTCCTGTGTGTCCTGACACCTTTCTATCATAGCCAGCAGTGGTCAGGGGTCAGCATGGGTGCTCTGACCCTTCTGTGACTACATCCCCCATACACAGCAAGCTGCCATGTCCTTTGTGTCCTGACACCTTTCTATCATAGCCAGCAGTGGTCAGGGGTCAGCATGGGCGCTCTGACCCCTCTGTGACTACACCCCCCCATACACAGCGAGCTGCCATGTCCTGTGTTTCCTGACACCTTTCTATCATAGCCAGCAGTGGTCAGGGGTCAGCATGGGCGCTCTGACCCCTCTGTGACTACACCCCCCCATACACAGCGAGCTGCCATGTCCTGTGTTTCCTGACACCTTTCTATCATAGCCAGCAGTGGTCAGGGGTCAGCATGGGCGCTCTGACCCCTCTGTGACTACACTCCCCATACACAGCGAGCTGCCATGTCCTGTGTGTCCTGACACCTTTCTATCATAGCCAGCAGGGGTCAGGGGTCAGCATGGGCACTCTGACCCCTCTGTGATTACACCCCCCATACACAGCGAGCTGCCATGTCCTGTGTATCCTGACACCTTTCTATCATAGCCAGCAGTGGTCAGGGGTCAGCATGGGCGCTCTGACCCTTCTGTGACTACAACCCCCATTCACAGCGAGCTACCATGTCCTGTGTGTCCTGACACCTTTCTATCATAGCCAGCAGTGGTCAGGGGTCAGCATGGGTGCTCTGACCCTTCTGTGACTACAACCCCCATACACAGCGAGCTGCCATGTCCTGTGTGTCCTGACACCTTTCTATCATAGCCAGCAGTGGTCAGGGGTCAGCATGGGCGCTCTGACCCTTCTGTGACTACAACCCCCATTCACAGCGAGCTGCCATGTCCTGTGTGTCCTGACACCTTTCTATCATAGCCAGCAGTGGTCAGGGGTCAGCATGGGCGCTCTGACCTCACTGTGACTACACCCCCCATACACAGGGAGCTGCCATGTCCTGTGTGTCCTGACACCTTTCTATCATAGCCAGCAGTGGTCAGGGGTCAGCATGGGTGCTCTGACCCCTCTGTGACTACACCCCCCATACACAGCGAGCTGCCATGTCCTGTGTGTCCTGACACCTTTCTATCATAGCCAGCAGTGGTCAGAGGTCAGCATGGGCGCTCTGATCCCTCTGTGACTACACTCCCCATACACAGCGAGCTGCCATGTCCTGTGTGTCCTGACACCTTTCTATCATAGCCAGCAGTGGTCAGGGGTCAGCATGGGTGCTCTGACCCCTCTGTGACTACACCCCCCATACACAGCGAGCTGCCATGTCCTGTGTCCTGACACCTTTCTATCATAGCCAGCAGTGGTCAGGGGTCAGCATGGGCGCTCTGACCCCTCTGTGACTACACCCCCCATACACAGCGAGCTGCCATGTCCTGTGTGTCCTGACACCTTTCTATCATAGCCAGCAGTGGTCAGGGGTCAGCATGGGTGCTCTGACCCCTCTGTGACTACACCCCCATACACAGCGAGCTGCCATGTCCTATGTGTCCTGACACCTTTCTATCATAGCCAGCAGTGGTCAGGGGTCAGCATGGGCGCTCTGACCCCTCTGTGACTACACCCCCCATACACAGCGAGCTGACATGTCCTGTGTGTCCTGACACCTTTCTATCATAGCCAGCAGTGGTCAGGGGTCAGCATGGGCGCTCTGACCCCTCTGTGACTACATCCCCCATACACAGCGAGCTGACATGTCCTGTGTGTCCTGACACCTTTCTATCATAGCCAGCAGTGGTCAGGGGTCAGCATGGGCGCTCTGACCTCTCTGTGACTACACCCCCCATACACAGCGAGCTGCCATGTCCTGTGTGTCCTGACACCTTTCTATCATAGCCAGCAGTGGTCAGGGGTCAGCATGGGCGCTCTGACCCCTCTGTGACTACACCCCCCATACACAGCGAGCTGCCATGTCCTGTGTGTCCTGACACCTTTCTATCATAGCCAGCAGTGGTCAGGGGTCAGCATGGGCGCTCTGACCCCTCTGTGACTACACCCCCCCATACACAGCGAGCTGCCATGTCCTGTGTGTCCTGAAACCTTTCTATCATAGCCAGCAGTGGTCAGGGGTCAGCATGGGCGCTCTGACCCCTCTGTGACTACACCCCCCATACACAGCGAGCTGCCATGTCCTGTGTGTCCTGACACCTTTCTATCATAGCCAGCAGTGGTCAGGGGTCAGCATGGGCGCTCTGACCCCTCTGTGACTACACCCCCCATACACAGCGAGCTGCCATGTCCTGTGTCCTGACACCTTTCTATCATAGCCAGCAGTGGTCAGGGGTCAGCATGGGCGCTCTGACCCCTCTGTGACTACACTCCCCATACACAGTGAGCTGCCATGTCCTGTGTGTCCTGACACCTTTCTATCATAGCCAGCAGTGGTCAGGGGTCAGCATGGGTGCTGTGACCCCTCTGTGACTACACCCCCCATACACAGCGAGCTGCCATGTCCTGTGTGTCCTGACACCTTTCTATCATGGCCAGCAGTGGTCAGGGGTCAGCATGGGCGCTCTGACCCCTCAGTGACTACACCCCCATACACAGCGAGCTGCCATGTCCTGTGTGTCCTGACACCTTTCTATCGTAGCCAGCAGTGGTCAGGGGTCAGCATGGGCGCTCTGACCTCTCTGTGACTACACCCCCCATACACAGCGAGCTGCCATGTCCTGTGTGTCCTGACACCTTTCTATCATAGCCAGCAGTGGTCAGGGGTCAGCATGGGCGCTCTGACCCCTCTGTGACTACACCCCCCATACACAGCGAGCTGTCATGTCCTGTGTGTCCTGACACCTTTCTATCATAGCCAGCAGTGGTCAGGGGTCAGCATGGGCGCTCTGACCTCTCTGTGACTACACCCCCCATACACAGCGAGCTGCCATGTCCTGTGTGTCCTGACACCTTTCTATCATAGCCAGCAGTGGTCAGGGGTCAGCATGGGCGCTCTGACCTCTCTGTGACTACACCCCCATACACAGCGAGCTGCCATGTCCTGTGTGTCCTGACACCTTTCTATTATAGAGGTTTGATGTATATGAAAATACAGGTCCTCTCAGCGCTTGTTGCTACAGTAGAAGAAGATCAGAGTCTGATTTTTATCAGAACACAGACTGTTATGTATTAAGTTCCACACCCTGCACTGTATAACACTGCCCCCTGCTGCATCTACTGGGTATAACAAATTCACCCAACATCCAAACTCATGGGATTTCTCTGCTGCTGGGGTACACAACAGGGGACAATTGGGGGATAGGACAGGGACACGCTGACACTTGGGGGGGACAGGACAGGGACACGCTGACACTTGGGGGACAGGACAGGGACACGCTGACACTTGGGAGGACAGGACAGGGACACGCTGACACTTGGGGGGACAGGACAGGGACACGCTGACACTTGGGAGGACAGGACAGGGACACGCTGACACTTGGGGGGACAGGACAGGGACACGCTGACACTTGGGGGACAGGACAGGGACACGCTGACACTTGGGGGACAGGACAGGGATGCGCTGACACTTGGGGGGACAGGACAGGGACACGCTGACACTTGGGGGGACAGGACAGGGACACGCTGATACTTGGGGGGCAGGACAGGGACACGCTGACACCTGGGGGACAGGACAGGGACACGCTGACACTTGGGGGGACAGGACAGGGACACGCTGATACTTGGGGGGCAGGACAGGGACACGCTGACACCTGGGGGACAGGACAGGGACACGCTGACACTTGGGGGACAGGACAGGGACACGCTGACACTTGGGGGGGACAGGACAGGGACACGCTGACACTTGGGGGGGACAGGACAGGGACACGCTGACACTTGGGGGACAGGACAGGGACACGCTGACACTTGGGGGACAGGACAGGGACATGCTGACACTTGGGGGGACAGGACAGGGACACGCTGACACTTGGGGGGACAGTGACACTTGGGTCCAGCATAGACACTACCTTGCAGCATGGCGGATGTGGTGTAGTAGTTGAAGGGCACGTTCTTGATGAGATACTCGTCGGGGTCCAGGGATGACAGCTTCTCTCCCACCAGTACTGACTTCCCGGTGCCCGCGTTACCCACCAGCATGACCGGCCTCCTATTATCCAGAAGTTTGTCCATGAAATAGCGCACTCGGATAGTCTCCGTAGTGTGGACCAAACAAGCCTAACAAAACCGGAGAGAAAAGGTCATTACAAGCAGAACATGTGACATGGTACAGTACACACAGTATATAGACCTGCAGCGTTTCCTCACACTGCTGTGGTCTTAGCTCTCTACACTGATGTGCTTCACCTCTCTCCTGACTAATTGCTGTAGCAGAAGTTTGTTGCAGCTATTACAACAGACGGAAGCGGCAAAACTAATTGTTTTCAATTCCAGAATTGTAGTCCGGTCCTCACCCTGCTTTGCTCTGTGTTTTTAACATTGAACAGCTTTGATGCCCTCTACTCTGCTCCTAAGAGCAACTGTAGCAGATATAGGGTTAAATAAGACATATTTTATTCAGAGGGAAGGAGAGGACACACCCCAGTGCACTTGGGGAAGCTACAATCCTGAAAATAGAAATCTCTATATATCACAGTCCTGCTGCTACTAACAACATTCACAATGGTCTGATTATATATCTATTCAGGTACAATATCTAAAATTGGCTGCAGAGAGCTAAGAGCACAGCAGTGTGAGGACGCACCCCAGTGCACTTGGGGAAGCTACAGTCTTGAAAATAGAAATCTGTATATCACAGCCCTGCTGCTACTAACAACGTATAAAAAGCTCTGACTACACGTCACTCCATGGAGAATACCTAGCACTGGCTGCACAGAGCACAGCAGTGTGAGGACACGCCCCAACTACAATCCTGGAATATAAATCCATATTTCACAGTCCTGCTGCTACTAACGACACATATAAAGGTCTGATTAAATACCTAACACTGTCATAAAACTGCTGACACAATCCCTTTAAGGGAAAACAGAAGAGAAGAGATGCGTGTGTGGATGCGGTGGTGATCGGGGAGATATCTCCGTGGGCTTTGTGCTGCACACACAATGCTGCCGGCTCTGAATCTGGCGTTTCATCATCTCTCTTTCAGGATTGCGAGCAGCGTTATTCCGGTGTCGGGGAGGATAAAGCGAGGCACAGCTGTATTGTGCGCTGCGCCTGTGTTGTCTATATACAATGAGATTTCCCAATCATTTCCCTGCTGAGAATAATGCACTGTGTATCAACAGCGCGGAGCCGGCGGGGGCAGGGGTCATCCGCTGAGCCGGCTATCTATGCCTCTGTGTAACGCCTCCATCTACATAACAAGTGTTAAGCGGCTCTGTAAATCCTGACAGATCTGGTGTGTAATACTGTAGTCACATCCAGAGCTGCAGTCACATATTGCTTGGCTCTCGCAGCAGTCACTCACTCCCTGCTGATTCAGTGTCTGGACTGAGCATGTTCCAATGTAGAAGTGAGAGCTGTAAAGCTAATGAAAGCTGGTGGAGCGCTGGAGGGTAACCAGCTCTGCCCCCTCAGACTCACCCACCCCATGGCCTGTAGTGTTTGTTTACCAGCTCCTAGCTTCTTAAAGGGACCAACGTTCATGTCCCCAGTGACCCCTTTACATATGGGGCACCTGGGAGAGCTTCTGCATTCCTCCATACTGACTGTTTCCCCTGTACCTGAATGTTTTCCTGGCTTTTCATCCTGACTCCTGACCTCCTGATGTCCTGTATTGTCTCTGACTTTGCTTCAGCTCTGCTGACCTCGGCTTGTACCTGACTATTCTTTTGCCTGAGCCGGGTATCACCGACGTGGGGACTACTTCAAGAGGTAATAACCTGGTCGTCTGGTAGTGACGTTGGATTGTTTCTGACTTTGTATCTGTACTACCCGACCTGACCTTGGCCCCGATCCTGCTTAAACTCTGGCTGCCCTAACCTAGGCTTGTACCTGACTATTCTTTTGTCTGCTTCCAGCTACTTTGCATCATTGTCTCTCGATCTTGGGCCAGCAATCACCTACATCAGGGCTACTTTAAAAGCTAGCAACCTGGTGATCTTCTGTGTTGGCCCTAAGCTTGATGATGGCTTTGTAGTTATACTACCCAACTGACTCAGCCTGATTTATGATACTGCTGGTGCTTTGCATACTTGTATCTCGATCCTGGGCCACCAAACATCTGCATTGGGACTGTTAATGTTGCTTAAACTTCAGCTGCCCTGACCTCGCCCTGTACCTGACTATTGTTTCGTCTCCCTCCTGGTGCTTGCATCATCATCTCATGATCCTGGGCCAGCTATTATCTACTTTGGGACTAGCGATTCTGATTTAACTACGGCTTCCCTGACCTCGCCTTGTACCTGACTATTCTTCTGTCTGCCTCCAGATGCATAGTTTTCTTTCTATCCTGGGCAAGCCTTCACCTACATTTGGACTACTTCAAGAAACTGCAACCTGGTGGTGTCTTGTGATGACCTTCTTCTGCCTCTGACTTTATAGCTATGCTGCCAGCCGTGACCTACGTCCTGATTCTACTTAAACTCCGGCTGCCCTGACCTCGCCTTGTACCTGACTATTCTTCTGTCTTCCTCCTGATGCTTTGCATTGTTTTCTCTCTATCCTGGGCCAGCTATTACCTACTTTGGGACTAGCGATTCTGATTTAACTACGGATACCCTGACCTCGGCTTGTACCTGACTATTCTTTTGTCTGCCTCCTGATGCTTTGCATAGTTTTCTCTCTATCCTGGGCAAGCCTTCACCTACATTTGGACTACTTCAAGAAACTGCAACCTGGTGGTGTCTTGTGATGACCTTCTTCTGCCTCTGACTTTATAGCTATGCTGCCAGCCGTGACCTACGTCCTGATTCTACTTAAACTCCGGCTGCCCTGACCTCGCCTTGTACCTGACTATTCTTTTCCTGCACCCTTTTTGTTCATGCTGTTGTGTCTCACTCCTGGGCCAGCTGTCATCTACATTGGGACTACTTCAAGAGGTAGCAACCTGATTTTAAACCTGTCCATATTTTAAGTGAGAACTCGGGAGGCCACTTGGACAACGCCCTTAACCATTTAGCTCCTTCATCTATATCAATGGAGTAATGTAAGAGCTACTATGGATGTGAATGAAGGAAACATATTTAAGGAAGTAATAAAACCTGTAAGGGCATGTCTGGGTCGAACTCAAACTTAGGGATGAGTTTAGACCACGGCTCAAACTTCTTGCTTTCTGGGTCGATATAATAGTCGAAGACGGTGCCCTGGGAGGGGAACTTGATGGTCTTGAATTCTGTTATCCACCATTTGCTGAACTCCACTCTGTAGTCGATGAGCTGCGGGAGAGAAGAGGAAGATCATCAGTCACAGAGCAGAATCCCAAGGCTTTATGTAATGAGAAACACAATGTTCCACCATTTCTGGCTAAAAGTTCTTGCCCTTTATGATCATCTTTTTATTGATCTGAATGACTGATTATAATTGGCTTAATTCTAACCCAAATCTACCCCAGCGGCCTGAAGCCTGTGAGACCCCGGACAGGGGTTATGCACCCCCCCCCCCCACATGTGGGTGTTACGGGGGTCGGTGCGGAGAATATAGACCTTCTACGCGGCTTACGGTGATTTTATTTGTAGAAGTCGGTTTTTAACCTTTTTTACACAACGTCTTGACATTTGCGAGCTTCTTATTATTGATTTCATGGTTTGGCGAGAGATTAACACCTAAAGCTAAGAAGTGAAATGAGCCGATCCACGGGGAGAAGCGAAGCTGGGAAGAAATCTTTTTTTTTTCTTTCTTTTCACATGTAATCCCAGGTGAAGCAGGAGGAGGAGAGGTATGGGGTGGAGGGGAATCACAAAATGCAGGTGCCTATAGATCCATCATCACTGTGGAGAGGGGTGCCTATACACTCATCATCACTGGGGAGAGGGGTGTCTATACACTCATCATCACTGGGGAGAGGGGTGCCTATAGATCCATCATCACTGGGGAGAGGGGTGCCTATAGATTCATAACACTGGGGAGATGGGTGCCTATAGACTCATCATCACTGGGGAGAGGGGTGCCTATAGATCCATCATCACTGAGGAGAGGGGTGCCTATAGATCCATCATCACTGGGGAGAGGGGTGCCTATAGATCCATCATCACTGGGGAGAGGGGTGCCTATAGATCCATCATCACTGGGGAGAGGGGTGCCTATAGATCCATCATCACTGGGGAGAGGGGTGCCTATAGATCCATCATCACTGGGGAGAGGGGTGCCTATAGATCCATCATCACTGGGGAGAGGGGTGCCTATACACTCATCATCACTGGGGAGAGGGGTGTCTATACACTCATCATCACTGGGGAGAGGGGTGCCTATACACTCATCATCACTGGGGAGGGGGTGCCTATAGATCCATCATCACTGGGGAGAGGGGTGCCTATAGATCCATCATCACTGGGGAGAGGGGTGCCTATACACTCATCATCACTGGGGAGAGGGGTGCCTATACACTCATCATCACTGGGGAGGGGGTGCCTATACACTCATCATCACTGGGGAGAGGGGTGTCTATACACTCATCATCACTGGGGAGAGGGGTGCCTATAGATTCATCATCACTGGGGAGAGGGGTGCCTATAGATTCATCATCACTGGGGAGGGGGTGCCTATAGATTCGTCATCACTGGGGAGAGGGGTGTCTATACACTCATCATCACTGAGGAGAGGGGTGCCTATAGATTCGTCATCACTGGGGAGAAGGGTGCCTATAGACTCGTCATCACTGGGGAGAGGGGTGCCTATAGACTCATCATCACTGGAGAGAGGGGTGCCTATAGATCCATCATCACTGGAGAGAGGGGTGCCTATAGATTCATCATCACTGGAGAGAGGGGTGCCTATAGATTCGTCATCACTGGGGAGAAGGGTGCCTATAGACTCGTCATCACTGGGGAGAGGGGTGCCTATAGACTAGTCATCACTAGGGAGAGGGGTGTCTATAGACTCATCATCACTGGGGAGAGGGGTGTCTATAGACTAGTCATCACTAGGGAGAGGGGTGTCTATAGACTCGTCATCACTGGGGAGAGGGGTGTCTATAGACTCATCATCACTGGAGAGAGGGGTGCCTATAGATTCGTCATCACTGGGGAGAAGGGTGCCTATAGACTCGTCATCACTGGGGAGAGGGGTGTCTATAGACTCATCATCACTGGGGAGAGGGGTGTCTATAGACTCATCATCACTGGAGAGAGGGGTGCCTATAGATTCGTCATCACTAGGGAGAGGGGTGTCTATAGACTCGTCATCACTGGGGAGAGGGGTGTCTATAGACTCGTCATCACTGGGGAGAGGGGTGTCTATAGACTCGTCATCACTAGGGAGAGGGGTGTCTATAGACTCGTCATCACAAGGGAGAGGGGTGTCTATAGACTCGTCATCACTGGGGAGAGGGGTGTCTATAGACTCGTCATCACTGGAGAGAGGGGTGTCTATAGACTCGTCATCACTGGGGAGAGGGGTGTCTATAGACTCGTCATCACTAGGGAGAGGGGTGTCTATAGACTCGTCATCACAAGGGAGAGGGGTGTCTATAGACTCGTCATCACTGGGGAGAGGGGTGTCTATAGACTCGTCATCACTGGGGAGAGGGGTGTCTATACACTCATCATCACTGGGGAGAGGGGTGCCTATAGATTCGTCATCACTGGGGAGAGGGGTGTTTATAGACTCGTCATTACTGAGGAGAGGGGTGCCTATAGATCCATCATTACTGGGGAGGGGGTGCCTATAAATTCATCATCACTGAGGAGAGGGGTGCCTATAGATCCATCATTACTGGGGAGGGGGTGCCTATAGATTCATCATCACTGGGGAGAGGGGTGCCTATAAACTCATCATCACTGGGGAGAGGGGTGTCTATACACTCATCATTACTGGGGAGGGGGTGCCTATAGATCCATCATCACTGGGGAGAGGGGTGCCTATAGACTCATCATCACTGGGGAGAGGGGTGCCTATAGACTCATCATCACTGGGGAGAGGGGTGTCTATAGATCCATCATTACTGGGGAGGGGGTGCCTATAGACTCATAATCACTGGGGAGAGGGGTGCCTATAGATCCATCATCACTGGGGAGAGGGGTGTCTATAGACTCATCATCACTGGGGAGAGGGGTGCCTATAGACTCATCATCACTGGGGAGAGGGGTGTCTATAGACTCATCATCACTGGGGAGAGGGGTGCCTATAGACTCATCATCACTGGGGAGAGGGGTGTCTATAGACTCATCATCACTGGAGAGAGGGGTGTCTATAGACTCATCATCACTAGGGAGAGGGGTGCCTATAGACTCATCATCACTGGAGAGAGGGGTGTCTATAGACTCATCATCACTAGGGAGAGGGGTGCCTATAGACTCATCATCACTGAGGAGAGGGGTGTCTATAGACTCATCATCACTGGGGAGAGGGGTGTCTATAGACTCATCATCACTGGAGAGAGGGGTGTCTATAGACTCGTCATCACTAGGGAGAGGGGTGTCTATAGACTCATCATCACTGGGGAGAGGGGTGTCTATAGACTCATCATCACTGGAGAGAGGGGTGCCTATAGATTCATCATCACTGGGGAGAGGGGTGTCTATAGACTCATCATCACTAGGGAGAGGGGTGCCTATAGACTCATCATCACTGGAGAGAGGGGTGTCTATAGACTCATCATCACTAGGGAGAGGGGTGCCTATAGACTCATCATCACTGGAGAGAGGGGTGTCTATAGACTCATCATCACTAGGGAGAGGGGTGCCTATAGACTCATCATCACTGAGGAGAGGGGTGTCTATAGACTCGTCATCACTAGGGAGAGGGGTGTCTATAGACTCATCATCACTGGGGAGAGGGGTGTCTATAGACTCATCATCACTGGAGAGAGGGGTGTCTATAGACTCGTCATCACTAGGGAGAGGGGTGTCTATAGACTCATCATCACTGGGGAGAGGGGTGTCTATAGACTCGTCATCACTGGGGAGAGGGGTGTCTATAGACTCATAATCACTGAGGAGAGGGGTGTCTATAGACTCATCATCACTGGGGAGAGGGGTGTCTATAGACTCATCATCACTGGAGAGAGGGGTGCCTATAGACTCATCATCACTAGGGAGAGGGGTGTCTATAGACTCGTCATCACTGGGGAGAGGGGTGTCTATAGACTCATCATCACTGGAGAGAGGGGTGTCTATAGACTCATCATCACTAGGGAGAGGGGTGTCTATAGACTCGTCATCACTGGGGAGAGGGGTGCCTATAGACTCGTCATCACTGGGGAGAGGGGTGTCTATAGACTCATAATCACTGGGGAGAGGGGTGTCTATAGACTCGTCATCACTGGGGAGAGGGGTGTCTATAGACTCGTCATCACTGGGGAGAGGGGTGTCTATAGACTCATAATCACTGAGGAGAGGGGTGTCTATAGACTCATAATCACTGAGGAGAGGGGTGTCTATAGACTCGTCATCACTGGAGAGAGGGGTGTCTATAGACTCGTCATCACTGGGGAGAGGGGTGTCTATAGACTCGTCATCACTGGGGAGAGGGGTGCCTATAGATTCATCATCACTGGGGAGAGGGGTGTCTATAGACTCGTCATCACTGGAGAGAGGGGTGTCTATAGACTCGTCATCACTGGGGAGAGGGGTGCCTATAGATTCATCATCACTGGGGAGAGGGGTGACGGATAGGATATCATGTATAATTTACAGAGATTATGTGTACAGTACGAGTCACTAGTCTGTGATGTGTCCCTTTAAGGAGAGGGATTTGGCGCCAATTAGTGTCATGTGACCTGGAGGTGACGTCTTCTTCTCACATCTGCCTCCTCTGCCTCCTCCTGTAATCCCATTATCTCTATTCGGCCCCTGGATTAATGTTGCGTTTGGCGGCGGAGGAGAACGCGCGGCTGAATGGAAATCCTATCCGCCACTTCCTATAATCCCCATCATTCTTCTAGATTGTAAGCAGCCAATGACCTCGCGTCTAGACCGCGGCCTGGCGTTGCCTCTAGGTTACTTCTGAACAAGCCGTAAAACATTCGCCGACGCTGGAAGACAATGGAATTAGGAACAAGCTCAGCGCCGGCCCCGGATACACCAGATATATTACTAATGTGCAGGATACAAGAGCCGGGGGTGACACATCAGCCGGACACAGGGAGAGCAGGGAACAGGGTGTACTGTGCTGTATACAGGGGAGGAGTAGTACAGTACTGTGCTGTATACAGGGGAGGAGTAGTACAGTACTGTGCTGTATACAGGGGAGGAGGAGTACAGTACTGTGCTATATACAGGGGAGGAGGAGTACAGTACTGTGCTGTATACAGGGGAGGAGTAGTACAGTACTGTGCTGTATACAGGGGAGGAGTAGTACTGTGCTGTATACAGGGGAGGAGTAGTACTGTGCTGTATACAGGGGAGGAGGAGTACAGTACTGTGCTATATACAGGGGAGGAGGAGTACAGTACTGTGCTGTATACAGGGGAGGAGTAGTACAGTACTGTGCTATATACAGGATAGGAGGAGTAGTACAGTACTGTGCTGTATACAGGGGAGGAGTAGTACAGTACTGTGCTGTATACAGGGGAGGAGTAGTACAGTACTGTGCTGTATACAGGGGAGGAGTAGTACAGTACTGTGCTGTATACAGGGGAGGAGTAGTACAGTACTGTGCTGTATACAGGGGAGGAGTAGTACAGTACTGTGCTATATACAGGATAGGAGTAGTAGTACTGTGCTGTACCCATATATACAGGATAGGAGTAGTAGTACTGTGCTGTACCCATATATACAGGATAGGAGTAGTAGTACTGTGCTGTACCCATATATACAGGATAGGAGTAGTAGTACTATGCTGTGTCCATATATACAGGATAGGAGTAGTAGTACTGTACTGTACCTATATATACAGGGTAGGAGTAGTAGTACTGTGCTGTGCCCATATACACAGGATAGTTGTAGTAGTACTGTGCTGTGCCCATATATACACAATAGGAGTTGTAGTACTGTGCCCATATATACAGGATAGGAGTAGTAGTACTGTGCCCATATATACAGGATAGGAGTAGTAGTACTGTGCTGTGCCCATATATACAGAATAGGAGTAGTAGTACTGTGCTGTGCCCATATATACAGGATAGGAGTAGTAGTACTGTGCTGTGCCCATATATACAGGATAGGAGTAGTAGTACTGTGCTGTGCCCATATGTACAGGATAGGAGTAGTAGTACTGTGCTGTGCCCATATATACAGGATAGGAGTAGTAGTACTGTGCTGTGCCCATATATACAGGATAGGAGTAGTAGTACTGTGCTGTGCTGTGCCCATATATACAAGATAGGAGTAGTAGTACTGTGCTGTTCCCATAGTATATACAGGATAGGAGTAGTAGTACTGTGCTGTGCCATATATAGAGGATAGGAGTAGTAGTACTGTGCTGTGCCATATATAGAGGATAGGAGTAGTAGTACTGTGCTGTGCCCATATATAGAGGATAGGAGTAGTAGTACTGTGCTGTGCCATATATAGAGGATAGGAGTAGTAGTGCAGTGCTGTGCCCATATATACAGGATAAGAGCAGATACTGTTGCCCCCAGCATTCCTTTGTAGGACACATATATCCATGTGAAGTCGCTTTGCATTTGGTACAATGGGTCCTGGATATGTAAATGTGGAGTCCCCCTGGAATGGATGTCAGTCCTGCAGTGTGGGTCCATCATGTCCCCAGCATTGTCCTATGCTGCACACTATACACGTGGTGCCCTCATGGCTCTGGTAGGACCCTCAGATGTACAGACTGGGCTTTGTAGATGAGCGCTCAGTACCTGATCCTGGAACATGGCTCCTCCGAAGGCCCAAACCGCAGCAAAGACAAAGTACAGCTCATACAGCTCCTTGGGGCAGTCCGGGGGGGTGTTCTCTTTGGTCAGGAGACACTCCAGGAGATAACACAACATCTGCACCATGCTCTGCTCCGGGATCGGGATGATCTTCTTGAATCTGGTCAGTAGAAATATACAAATATATATATATTATACAAAATAATCAAATTCTAAAATCCTTTCAGAACTCTTGATAAGTGTATCCCATGCTCTGAGTGACAGCTCCAATAAGAAGCCTGTACTCAGAGCAGAAGCACAGCAGTGTGAGGATGTGCCCCCAGAGCACTAGGAAGTTACATTCCTGGAACATAAATCCATATTTCACAGTCCTGCTGCTACTACCAACATAAATAAAGGTCAGGTTACTAATCTCTCCAGAGACAATACCCGACACCGCAGAGAGATAAGAGCACAGCAGTGTGAGGACACACACACAGAAGCTATAACCATGGTATATAAATCCATATTTCACAGTTCTGCTGCTACTAACAACAAACACAAAGGTCTGATGACTCATCTCTAACATTGGGACACTAACACTGGCTGCACTTTTGCATCAGCTTTTCCCTTTAAGGACAATTAGATGTGATTATTTGCAGATTTCCGCAGCTTAGTATACAGGACCTTGTAAAGGCGACATTACAGGAGGAGATTTTGTAGGAGGAAACAATAATCAGATGTTTGGCTTCTCATCTCTGCACAGAAATGCGCTGGAGCCGTACTCGGCGTATGTCCGGTGACGCGCGCTGCGCTCCGAGAACAGGTGTCCGTGTTCACAGATCTGATTTATTGATACAAACTCCAAAGGCATGAAAAATGGGAAACGCGGCGGAGCCTGATGATTATTTCTCTTATGTGCACGTTCCCGCTGTGCCGAGGAATAAGAAAGAGAAGCTAATTAATCTGCATCCTGTTATCTGCAGCCTGAAGCCGCCCAGCGGCCATCACTCCCCCCCCCCCCCCCCCCGCACTTATACATGAGGAGGATGTGTCCCCCCACACTTATACATGAGGAGGATGTGTCCCCCCACACTTATACATGAGGAGGATGTGTCCCCCCACACTTATACATGAGGAGGATGTGTCCCCCCACACTTATACATGAGGAGGATGTGTCCCCCCACACTTATACATGAGGAGGATGTGTCCCCCCACACTTATACATGAGGAGGATGTGTCCCCCCACACTTATACATGAGGAGGATGTGTCCCCCCACACTTATACATGAGGAGGATGTGTCCCCCCGCACTTATACATGAGGAGGATGTGTCCCCCCCCACACTTATACATGAGGAGGATGTGTCCCCCCACACTTATACATGAGGAGGATGTGTCCCCCCCCACACTTATACATGAGGAGGATGTGTCCCCCCACACTTATACATGAGGAGGATGTGTCCCCCCCCACACTTATACATGAGGAGGATGTGTCCCCCCACACTTATACATGAGGAGGATGTGTCCCCCCGCACTTATACATGAGGAGGATGTGTCCCCCCGCACTTATACATGAGGAGGATGCTTCCCCCAACACTTATACATGAGGAGGATGTGTCCCCCCCCACACTTATACATGAGGAGGATGTGTCCCCCCACACTTATACATGAGGAGGATGTGTCCCCCCCCACACTTATACATGAGGAGGATGTGTCCCCCCACACTTATACATGAGGAGGATGTGTCCCCCCGCACTTATACATGAGGAGGATGTGTCCCCCCGCACTTATACATGAGGAGGATGTGTCCCCCCGCACTTATACATGAGGAGGATGTGTCCCCCCACACTTATACATGAGGAGGATGTGTCCCCCCACACTTATACATGAGGAGGATGTGTCCCCCCCACACTTATACATGAGGAGGATGTGTCCCCCCGCACTTATACATGAGGAGGATGTGTCCCCCCACACTTATACATGAGGAGGATGTGTGTCCCCGCACTTATACATGAGGAGGATGCTTCCCCCCGCACTTATACATGAGGAGGATGCTTCCCCCAACACTTATACATGAGGAGGATGTGTCCCCCCCCACACTTATACATGAGGGGGATGTGTCCCCCCACACTTATACATGAGGAGGATGTGTCCCCCCACACTTATACATGAGGAGGATGTGTCCCCCCACACTTATACATGAGGGGGATGTGTCCCCCCACACTTATACATGAGGGGGATGTGTCCCCCCACACACATACATGAGGGGGATGTGCAGAGGGACTAAAAGGAACAGGAAACCCTCTGTGTCTTGATCACTAGTGCAGATCATTGTCAATTCACCCACAGCCAGTAGAGAGCACCTGAGCGGCGCCCATGAAGGTGGCGGGGGGTGACAGTAGAAATTTGATTAAATATTATCACTCACAATGCACTGACAGAGGCAGGTGCCACCATACTGCAGCCGCTGTTATGTATTGTCCCTGGAGAGATGAGTAATCATACCTCACACTGCTGTGCTCTGTGCAGCCAGTGTTATGTATGGTCCCTGGAGAGATGTGTAATCAGACCTCACACTGCTATGCTCTGTGCTCTCTGCAGCCAGTGTTATGTACTGTCCCTGGAGAGATGTGTAATCAGACCTCACACTGCTGTGCTCTGTGCTCTCTGCAGCCAGTGTTATGTATTGTCCCTGGAGAGATGTGTAATCAGACCTCACACTGCTGTGCTCTGTGCTCTCTGCAGCCAGTGTTATGTATTGTCCCTGGAGAGATGTGTAATCAGACCTCACACTGCTGTGCTCTGTGCTCTCTGCAGCCAGTGTTATGTATTGTCCCTGGAGAGATGTGTAATCAGACCTCACACTGCTGTGCTCTGTGCTCTCTGCAGCCAGTGTTATGTATTGTCCCTGGAGAGATGTGTAATCAGACCTCACACTGCTGTGCTCTGTGCTCTCTGCAGCCTGTGTTATGTATTGTCCCTGGAGAGATGTGTAATCAGACCTCACACTGCTGTGCTATGTGCTCTCTGCAGCCAGTGTTATGTATTGTCCCTGGAGAGATGTGTAATCAGACCTCACACTGCTGTGCTCTGTGCTCTCTGCAGCCAGTGTTATGTATTGTCCCTGGAGAGATGTGTAATCAGACCTCACACTGCTGTGCTATGTGCTCTCTGCAGCCAGTGTTATGTATTGTCCCTGGAGAGATGTGTAATCAGACCTCACACTGCTGTGCTCTGTGCTCTCTGCAGCCAGTGTTATGTATTGTCCCTGGAGAGATATGTAATCAGACCTCACACTGCTGTGCTCTGTGCTCTCTGCAGCCAGTGTTATGTACTGTCCCTGGAGAGATGTGTAATCAGACCTCACACTGCTGTGCTCTGTGCTCTCTACAGCCAGTGTTATGTATTGTCCCTGGAGAGATGTGTAATCAGACCTCACACTGCTGTGCTCTGTGCTCTCTGTGGCCAGTGTTTTGCATTGTTACTGCAGAGATGTGTAATCAGACCTCACACTGCTGTGCTCTGTGCTCTCTGTGGCCAGTGTTTTGCATTGTTACTGCAGAGATATGTAAGTTGTGTGTTGTAAGTAGCAGCAGGGACAATACATGACATTGGCCTCAGTCTGCATAGTCACACGAGTAGCCAACACCTTGCCTATAGCACACTGAAATACTCTGCGCTGCGGGAGGGCACTTACCTTGTCCTGAGAGTGTCTAAGCACATGGGTAGGTACTTGTCAAACAGAATGGTCAGGTTGGCTCTCTCAGACTGGACCTCCCGCTTGTCTATCCAGCTGGTGACTGGGGGGTTCCAGCCCAGGTCTGCGGGGTTGATGTACAGGATTCCTGCAGGTGAGAGTTATAGTCATTGCAAATCTTAGGGCGGATTGGAGCGAGATTCCTGCACAGCGCACAGTGTATATATATATATATATATACTGATCCCCTGGCACTGCCCGAGACACGGAGCCGGACTTCTCTATAGAACTGCTGAGGGTCAGCAGGAAATGCTCCGCAGGACGGCCGATGGATCATCCTAATGTCTGCTGCGGGAGATCGTAGGATTTATCGATTGGGATCAATGGGAAATGAAACCTTCGGCACACGTCTAATAGACTTCATCAGCACAGTCTTCATTGTGCAATCTTACAGCTGAGAGTTTGTTACAATTGCATCCAGTGTGGACAATCCTCTATGTGGTAGATGGATTTTCCTCCACTGACACATTGTAGCGTTGTGTATCATGCTCACAACCAGTCATCTATGTGTTATATATGTGATACAACTGTACACGTGTGCAATCCTGCACGTGGCTTTACCTGCTCTGGAGACCGTGGCAGGCGTGGCCGTCCTCAGGTGGCTGATCTCAAACACCAGCCTCATGGTCGGATTCAGTGGGATTCGCTCATTACTGGCAAGGGTTAAAACCTAAGAGAGGAACAAAACAGGAGAACCCCCCCCATTAGAGCCGCATTGTATGCCCCCTCCATGCACAGCATCAACAACACTCAGGATTGCCTTTAAGCAAAGAAGACCCCGCCCCCGATGCACTAGACGTCTGATTGCACAAACATTAGTTTTGTGGCCACGTTAGTAGGTTTCAGCTCCAATCCAGCGCTAGTAATGCTTTGTTAGTCATTTTGGACCTAATAGACCCCCACACTTAAAACCTCCTATTATTATGGATCATTATTAATGTGCATATTCCAGAGCACATCAGTTCAGATACGAGCACCATCTATTTCCATGTGATAGTGGAGGCGGCTGGGTTGTGCGGTGCACATCCGGACTGTTCCCTTTCACGCACCTTATTATCATCCATGACTGTATTCAAGGACTCGATCCACATTGGATCAATATCTCCATCAAGCACTATCCACTTGGGTCCATCATGTGTAATGTTGGCCAGTTCACGCATGATTGAGGAAAACAGACCTACAACACATACAGAATATTAATGGCGGCCTCCGGGGTCAGACCGTCCTCTCCCCAATCTCATCTGCAGAACCTGGAGATAGAACTGGAAATCTCAGACCGTGTTTAATATCATGCAACCTTTATGTGTACCCAAAAATGTCACCATCGCTGCCATGTGCTCCCCTCTACTGTGCCATGTGCCCCTCTACTGTGCCATGTGCTCCCCTCTACTGTGCCATGTGCTCCCCTCTACTGTGCCATGTGCTCCCCTCTACTGTGCCATGTGTGGCCCTCTACTGTGCCATGTGTGGCCCTCTACCCTGCCATGTGTGGCCCTGTATGGTGCCATGAGTTCCCCTCTATGGTGCCATGTGTGGCCCTGTATGGTGCCATGAGTTCCCCTCTATGGTGCCATGAGTTCCCCTCTATGGTGCCATGAGTTCCCCTCTACGGTGCCGTGAGTTCCCCTCTATGGTGCCATGTATTCCCCTCTATGGTGCCATGAGTTCCCCTGTATGGTGCCATGTATTCCCCTGTATGGTGCCATGTATTCCCCTGTATGGTGCCATGTATTCCCCTGTATGGTGCCGTGAGTTCCCCTCTATGGTGCCATGTATTCCCCTCTATGGTCCCATGAGTTCCCCTGTATGGTGCCATGAGTTCCCCTGTATGGTGCAATGTATTCCCCTCTATGGTGCCATGAGTTCCCCTGTATGGTGCCATGAGTTCCCCTGTATGGTGCCATGAGTTCCCCTCTACAGTGCCATGTATTCCCCTCTATGGTGCCATGAGTTCCCCTGTATGGTGCCATGAGTTCCCCTGTATGGTGCCATGAGTTCCCCTGTATGGTGCCATGAGTTCCCCTGTATGGTGCCATGTATTCCCCTCTATGGTGCCATGAGTTCCCCTCTATGGTGCCATGAGTTCCCCTGTATGGTGCCATGAGTTCCCCTGTATGGTGCCATGTATTCCCCTCTATGGTGCCATGAGTTCCCCTCTATGGTGCCATGAGTTCACCTCTATGGTGCCATGAGTTCCCCTCTACGGTGCCGTGAGTTCCCCTCTACGGTGCCATGAGTTCCCCTCTATGGTGCCATGAGTTCCCCTCTATGGTGCCAGGAGTTCCCCTCTATGGTGCCATGAGTTCCCCTCTACGGTGCCGTGAGTTCCCCTCTACGGTGCCATGAGTTCCCCTCTACGGTGCCGTGAGTTCCCCTCTATGGTGCCATGAGTTCCGCTGTATGGTGCCCTGTATTCCGCCCAAAGGTGCCATGAGTTCCCCTCTATGGTGCCGTGTATTCCCCTGTATGGTGCCCTGTATTCCCCTGTATGGTGCCATGTATTCCCCTGTATGGTGCCATGTATTCCCCTGTATGGTGCCATGTATTCCCCTGTATGGTGCCATGTATTCCCCTGTATGGTGCCATGAGTTCCCCTCTATGGTGCCATGTATTCCCCTGTATGGTGCCATGAGTTCCCCTGTATGGTGCCATGTATTCCCCTCTATGGTGCCATGTATTCCCCTCTATGGTGCCATGAGTTCCCCTGTATGGTGCCATGTATTCCCCTGTATGGTGCCATGTATTCCCCTGTATGGTGCCATGAGTTCCCCTGTATGGTGCCATGTATTCCCCTGTATGGTGCCATGTATTCCCCTGTATGGTGCCATGAGTTCCCCTCTATGGTGCCATGTATTCCCCTGTATGGTGCCATGAGTTCCCCTGTATGGTGCCATGAGTTCCCCTGTATGGTGCCATGTTTTCCCCTCTACGGTGCCATGTTTTCCCCTTTACTGTACCATGTATTCCCCTCTACAGTGCATGTTCCAGTGATGTTCCAGCCATACATACATCCCCGGTCCTGTCTTTTCTGGTGTGTACTCGGCACTCACCGTCTTTCCACTCCCGTGTGGATGGATTTATAATGCCAAAAAGTTCATCATTGGTGACAGCTTTGGGGTTGAGGTCGGTCCACACAGGGCGCCTCTTCATGATCTGGTAGGTCTTGTTCAGGGATTTCAGCACCTGAGATTTCCCGGTTCCGGCATTTCCTACGATGAACACAGAATGACGAACGGCCAGTAACTCCTCCAGCTGGACGACCTACAGGGAGAAAGTGTCATCATACTGAGTCACTCCAAGGAAGGCACCTTATATATACAGTGTATATACTGGGGATCATTATACTGTACTGTGGTCACTGAGGGGGCATTATACTGTACTGTGATCACTGAGGGGGGCACTATACTGTACTGTGATCACTGAGGGGGGCACTATACTGTACTGTGGTCACTGAGGGGGGCACTATACTGTACTGTGGTCACTGAGGGGGGCATTATACTGTACTGTGGTCACTGAGGGGGGCATTATACTGTACTGTGGTCACTGAGGGGGGCACTATAATGTACTGTGGTCACTGAGGGGGGCACTATACTGTACTGTGATCACTGAGGGGGGCAGTATACTGTACTGTGGTCACTGAGGGGGGCACTATACTGTACTGTGATCACTGAGGGGGCACTATACTGTACTGTGGTCACTGAGGGGGGGCAGTATACTGTACTGTGGTCACTGAGGGGGGCACTATACTGTACTGTGATCACTGAGGGGAGCACTATACTGTACTGTGGTCACTGAGGGGGGCACTATACTGTACTGTGATCACTGAGGGGGGCACTATACTGTACTGTGATCACTGAGGGGGGCACTATACTGTACTGTGATCACTGACGGGGCACTAGGCTGTACTGTGGTCACTGAGGGGGGCACTATACTGTACTGTGGTCACTGAGGGGGGCATTATACTGTGCTGTGGTCACTGAGGGGGGCACTATACTGTACTGTGGTCACTGAGGGGGGCACTATACTGTACTGTGATCACTGACGGGGCACTAGGCTGTACTGTGGTCACTGAGGGGGGCACTATACTGTACTGTGGTCACTGAGGGGGGCACTATACTGTACTGTGATCACTGAGGGGGGCACTATACTGTACTGTGGTCACTGAGGGGGGTACTATACTGTACTGTGGTCACTGAGGGGGGCACTATAATGTACTGTGATCACTGAGGGGGGCACTATACTGTACTGTGGTCACTGAGGGGGGCACTATACTGTACTGTGGTCACTGAGGGGGCACTATACTGTACTGTGGTCACTGAGGGGGGCACTATACTGTACTGTGGTCACTGAGAGGACACTATACTGTACTGTGGTCACTGAGGGGGGCATTATACTGTGCTGTGGTCACTGAGGGGGGCACTATACTGTACTGTGGTCACTGAGGGGGGCACTATACTGTACTGTGATCACTGACGGGGCACTAGGCTGTACTGTGGTCACTGAGGGGGGCACTATACTGTACTGTGGTCACTGAGGGGGGCACTATACTGTACTGTGATCACTGAGGGGGGCACTATACTGTACTGTGGTCACTGAGGGGGGTACTATACTGTACTGTGGTCACTGAGGGGGGCACTATAATGTACTGTGATCACTGAGGGGGGCACTATACTGTACTGTGGTCACTGAGGGGGGCACTATACTGTACTGTGGTCACTGAGGGGGCACTATACTGTACTGTGGTCACTGAGGGGGGCACTATACTGTACTGTGGTCACTGAGAGGACACTATACTGTACTGTGGTCACTGAGGGGGGCACTATACTGTACTGTGGTCACTGAGGGGGCACTATACTGTACTGTGGTCACTGAGGGGGGCACTATACTGTACTGTGGTCACTGAGAGGACACTATACTGTACTGTGGTCACTGAGGGGGGCACTATAATGTACTGTGATCACTGAGGGGGGCACTATACTGTACTGTGGTCACTGAGGGGGGCACTATACTGTACTGTGGTCACTGAGGGGGGCACTATACTGTACTGTGATCACTGACGGGGCACTAGGCTGTACTGTGGTCACTGAGGGGGGCACTATACTGTACTGTGGTCACTGAGGGGGCACTATACTGTACTGTGGTCACTGAGGGGGGCACTATACTGTACTGTGGTCACTGAGGGGGCACTATACTGTACTGTGGTCACTGAGGGGGGCACTATACTGTACTGTGGTCACTGAGGGGGGCACTATACTGTACTGTGGTCACTGAGGGGGCACTATACTGTACTGTGGTCACTGAGGGGGCACTATACTGTACTGTGGTCACTGAGGGGGGCACTATACTGTACTGTGGTCACTGAGAGGACACTATACTGTACTGTGGTCACTGAGGGGGGCACTATAATGTACTGTGATCACTGAGGGGGGCACTATACTGTACTGTGGTCACTGAGGGGGGCACTATACTGTACTGTGGTCACTGAGGGGGGCACTATACTGTACTGTGATCACTGACGGGGCACTAGGCTGTACTGTGGTCACTGAGGGGGGCACTATACTGTACTGTGGTCACTGAGGGGGGCACTATAATGTACTGTGATCACTGAGGGGGGCACTATACTGTACTGTGGTCACTGAGGGGGGCACTATACTGTACTGTGCGGTCACTGAGGGGACACTATACTGTACTGTGGTCACTGAGGGGGGCACTATACTGTACTGTGGTCACTGAGGGGGCAGTATACTGTACTGTGATCACTGAGGGGAGCACTATACTGTACTGTGGTCACTGAGGGGGACATTATACTGTACTGTGATCACTGAGGGGGGCATTAAACTGTACTGTGATCACTGAGGGGGGAACTATAATGTACTGTGCTGTCACTGAGGGGGGCACTATACTGTACTGTGGTCACTGAGGGGGGCACTATACTGTACTGTGGTCACTGAGGGGGGCACTATACTGTATTGTGATCACTGAGAGGGCACTAGGCTGTACTGTGGTCACTGAGGGGGGCACTATACTGTACTGTGATCACTGAGGGGGGCACTACACTGTACTGTGGTCACTGAGGGGGGCACTATACTGTACTGTGCTGTCACTGAGGGGACACTATACTGTACTGTGGTCACTGAGGGGGGCACTATACTCTACAGTGATCATTGAGGGGAGCACTATACTGTACTGTGGTCACTGAGGGGGGCACTATAATGTACTGTGATCACTGAGGGGGGTACTATACTGTACTGTGATCACTGAGAGGGGCACTATACTGTACTGTGGTCACTGAGGGGGGCACTATACTGTACTGTGCTGTCACTGAGGGGACACTATACTGTACTGTGGTCACTGAGGGCGGCACTATACTGTACTGTGATCACTGAGGGGGGCACTATACTGTACTGTGGTCACTGAGGGGGGCACTATACTGTACTGTGGTCACTGAGGGGGGCACTATACTGTACTGTGATCACTGAGGGGGCACTAGGCTGTACTGTGGTCACTGAGGGGGGCACTATACTGTACTGTGGTCACTGAGGGGGGGCACTATACTGTACTGTGATCACTGAGGGGGGTACTATACTGTACTGTGATCACTGAGAGGGGCACTATACTGTACTGTGATCACTGAGGGGGCACTATACTGTACTGTGGTCACTGAGGGCGGCACTATACTGTACTGTGATCACTGAGGGGGGCACTATACTGTACTGTGGTCACTGAGGGGGGCACTATAATGTACTGTGATCACTGAGGGGGGCACTATACTGTACTGTGGTCACTGAGGGGGGCACTATACTGTACTGTGGTCACTGAGGGGGGCACTATAATGTACTGTGATCACTGAGGGGGGCACTATAATGTACTGTGATCACTGAGGGGGGTACTATACTGTACTGTGATCACTGAGAGGGGCACTATACTGTATTGTGGTCACTGAGGGGACACTATACTGTACTGTGATCACTGAGGGGGGCACTATACTGTACTGTGATCACTGAGAGGGGCACTATACTGTATTGTGGTCACTGAGGGGACACTATACTGTACTGTGATCACTGAGGGGGGCACTATACTGTACTGTGATCACTGAGAGGGGCACTATACTGTATTGTGGTCACTGAGGGGGGCACTATACTGTACTGTGGTCACTGAGGGGGGCACTATACTGTACTGTCACTGCGGGGACACTATACTGTACTGTGGTCACTGAGGGGGGCAGTATACTTTACTGTGGTCACTGAGGGGACACTATACTGTACTGTGGTCACTGAGGGGGGTACTATTCTGTACTGTGGTCACTGAGGGGGGCACTATACTGTACTGTGGTCACTGAGGGGGGCACTATACTGTACTGTGGTCACTGAGGGGGGCACTATACTGTGCTGTGATCACTGAGGGGGGCAGTATACTGTACTGTGGTCACTGAGGGGGGCAGTATACTGTACTGTGGTCACTGAGGGGACACTATACTGTACTGTGGTCACTGAGGGGGGCACTATACTGTACTGTGGTCACTGAGGGGGGCACTATACTGTGCTGTGATCACTGAGGGGGGCAGTATACTGTACTGTGGTCACTGAGGGGGGCACTATACTGTGCTGTGGTCACTGAGGGGACACTATACTGTACTGTGATCACTGAGGGGGGCAGTATACTGTACTGTGGTCACTGAGAGGACACTATACTGTACTGTGGTCACTGAGGGGGGCACTATACTGTACTGTGGTCACTGAGGGGGGCACTATACTGTGCTGTGATCACTGAGGGGGGCAGTATACTGTACTGTGGTCACTGAGGGGGGCACTATACTGTGCTGTGGTCACTGAGGGGACACTATACTGTACTGTGATCACTGAGGGGGGCAGTATACTGTACTGTGGTCAGAGGGGGGCACTATACTGTACTGTGGTCACTGAGGGGGCACTATACTGTACTGTGATCACTGAGGGGGGCATTATACTGTACTGTGGTCACTGAGGGGACACTATACTGTACTGTGCTGTCACTGAGGGGGGCAGTATACTGTACTGTGGTCACTAAGAGGACACTATACTGTACTGTGGTCACTGAGGGGTGCACTATACTGTACTGTGGTCACTGAGGGGGGCACTATACTGTGCTGTGATCACTGAGGGGGGCAGTATACTGTACTGTGGTCACTTAGGGGGGCACTATACTGTGCTGTGGTCACTGAGGGGACACTATACTGTACTGTGATCACTGAGGGGGGCAGTATACTGTACTGTGGTCACTGAGGGGGGCACTATACTGTACTGTGGTCACTGAGGGGGGCACTATACTGTGCTGTGATCACTGAGGGGACACTATACTGTACTGTGGTCACTGAGGAGGGCACTATACTGTGCTGTGGTCACTGAGGGGACACTATACTGTACTGTGATCACTGAGGGGGGCACTATACTGTACTGTGGTCACTGAGGGGGGCACTATACTGTACTGTGGTCACTGAGGGGGGCACTATACTGTACTGTGGTCACTGAGGGGACACTATACTGCACTGTGGTCACTGAGGGGGGCAGTATACTGTACTGTGGTCACTGAGAGGACACTATACTGTACTGTGGTCACTGAGGGGGGCACTATAATGTACTGTGGTCACTGAGGGGGCACTATACTGTACTGTGGTCACTGAGGGGGGCACTATACTGTACTGTGATCACTGAGGGGGGCAGTATACTGTACTGTGGTCACTGAGGGGGGCACTATACTGTACTGTGATCACTGAGGGGGCACTATACTGTACTGTGATCACTGAGGGGGGCACTATACTGTACTGTGATCACTGAGGGGGGCAGTATACTGTACTGTGATCACTGAGGGGGGCACTATACTGTACTGTGATCACTGAGGGGGCACTATACTGTACTGTGATCACTGAGGGGGGCAGTATACTGTACTGTGATCACTGAGGGGGGTACTATACTGTACTGTGATCACTGAGAGGACACTATACTGTACTGTGATCACTGAGGGGGGCAGTATACTGTACTGTGATCACTGAGGGGGGCACTATACTGTACTGTGGTCACTGAGGGGGGCACTATACTGTACTGTGGTCACTGAGGGGGGCACTATACTGTGCTGTGATCACTGAGGGGGGCAGTATTCTGTGCTGTGGTCACTGAGGGGGGCACTATACTGTGCTGTGGTCACTGAGGGGACACTATACTGTACTGTGATCACTGAGGGGGGGCAGTATACTGTACTGTGGTCACTGAGGGGGGCACTATACTGTACTGTGGTCACTGAGGGGGGCACTATACTGTGCTGTGATCACTGAGGGGACACTATACTGTACTGTGGTCACTGAGGGGGGCACTATACTGTACTGTGGTCACTGAGGGGGGCACTATACTGTACTGTGGTCACTGAGGGGGGCACTATACTGTGCTGTCATCACTGAGGGGGGCACTATACTGTACTGTGGTCACTGAGGGGACACTATACTGTACTGTGGTCACTGAGGGGGGCAGTATACTGTACTGTGGTCACTGAGAGGACACTATACTGTACTGTGGTCACTGAGGGGGGCACTATACTGTACTGTGGTCACTGAGGGGGCACTATACTGTACTGTGGTCACTGAGGGGGGCACTATACTGTACTGTGGTCACTGAGGGGGGCACTATACTGTACTGTGATCACTGAGGGGGGCAGTATACTGTACTGTGGTCACTGAGGGGGGCACTATACTGTACTGTGATCACTGAGGGGGCACTATACTGTACTGTGATCACTGAGGGGGGCACTATACTGTACTGTGATCACTGAGGGGGGCAGTATACTGTACTGTGATCACTGAGGGGGGCACTATACTGTACTGTGATCACTGAGGGGGCACTATACTGTACTGTGAACACTGAGGGGGGCAGTATACTGTACTGTGATCACTGAGGGGGGCACTATACTGTACTGTGGTCACTGAGGGGGGCACTATACTGTACTGTGGTCACTGAGGGGGGTACTATACTGTACTGTGATCACTGAGAGGACACTATACTGTACTGTGATCACTGAGGGGGGCACTAAACTGTACTGTGGTCACTGAGGGGGGCACTATACTGTACTGTGATCACTGAGGGGGGCACTATACTGTACTGTGGTCACTGAGGGGGACACTATACTGTACTGTGGTCACTGAGGGGGGCACTATACTGTGCTGTGATCACTGAGGGGGGCAGTATACTGTACTGTGGTCACTGAGGGGGGCACTATACTGTGCTGTGGTCACTGAGGGGACACTATACTGTACTGTGATCACTGAGGGGGGCACTATACTGTGCTGTGGTCACTGAGGGGACACTATACTGTACTGTGATCACTGAGGGGAGCACTATACTGTACTGTGGTCACTGAGAGGACACTATACTGTACTGTGGTCACTGAGGGGGGCACTATACTGTACTGTGGTCACTGAGGGGGGCACTATACTGTGCTGTGATCACTGAGGGGACACTATACTGTACTGTGGTCACTGAGGGGGGCAGTATACTGTACTGTGGTCACTGAGGGGGGCACTATACTGTACTGTGGTCACTGAGGGGGGCAGTATACTGTACTGTGGTCACTGAGGGGGGCACTATACTGTACTGTGGTCACTGAGGGGGGCACTAAACTGTACTGTGGTCACTGAGGGGGGCACTATACTGTACTGTGATCACTGAGGGGGGCACTATACTATACTGTGCTGTCACTGAGGGGGGCACCATACTGTACTGTGGTCACTGAGGGGGGCACTATACTGTACTGTGATCACTGAGGGGGGCACTATAATGTACTGTGGTCACTGAGGGGGGCACTATACTGTACTGTGGTCACTGAGGGGGGCAGTATACTGTACTGTGGTCACTGAGGGGGGCACTATACTGTACTGTGGTCACTGAGGGGGGAACTATACTGTACTGTGGTCACTGAGGGGGGCAGTATACTGTACTGTGGTCACTGAGGGCGGCACTATACTGTACTGTGATCACTGAGGGGAGCACTATACTGTACTGTGGTCACTGAGAGGACACTATACTGTACTGTGGTCACTGAGGGGGGCACTATACTGTACTGTGGTCACTGAGGGGGGCACTATACTGTACTGTGGTCACTGAGAGGACACTATACTGTACTGTGGTCACTGAGGGGGGCACTATACTGTACTGTGGTCACTGAGGGGGGCACTATACTGTACTGTGGTCACTGAGGGGGAACTATACTGTACTGTGGTCACTGAGGGGGGCACTATACTGTACTGTGATCACTGAGGGGGGCAGTATACTGTACTGTGGTCACTGAGGGGACACTATACTGTACTGTGATCACTGAGGGGGGCACTATACTGTACTGTGGTCACTGAGGGGGGCACTATACTGTACTGTGATCACTGAGGGGGGCACTATACTGTACTGTGGTCACTGAGGGGGGCACTATACTGTACTGTGGTCACTGAGGGGGGCACTATACTGTACTGTGGTCACTGAGGGGGGCACTATACTGTACTGTGGTCACTGAGGGGGGCACTATACTGTGCTGTGATCACTGAGGGGGGCACTATACTGTACTGTGGTCACTGAGGGGGGCAGTATACTGTACTGTGGTCACTGAGGGCGGCACTATACTGTACTGTGATCACTGAGGGGAGCACTATACTGTACTGTGGTCACTGAGAGGACACTATACTGTACTGTGGTCACTGAGGGGGGCACTATACTGTACTGTGGTCACTGAGGGGGGCACTATACTGTGCTGTGATCACTGAGGGGACACTATACTGTACTGTGGTCACTGAGGGGGGCAGTATACTGTACTGTGGTCACTGAGGGGGGCACTATACTGTACTGTGGTCACTGAGGGGGGCACTATACTGTGCTGTGATCACTGAGGGGGGCACTATACTGTACTGTGGTCACTGAGGGGACACTATACTGTACTGTGGTCACTGAGGGGGGCAGTATACTGTACTGTGGTCACTGAGAGGACACTATACTGTACTGTGGTCACTGAGGGGGGCAGTATACTGTACTGTGGTCACTGAGGGGGGCAGTATACTGTACTGTGGTCACTGAGAGGACACTATACTGTACTGTGGTCACTGAGGGGGGCACTATACTGTACTGTGGTCACTGAGGGGGCACTATACTGTACTGTGGTCACTGAGGGGGGCACTATACTGTACTGTGGTCACTGAGGGGGGCAGTATACTGTACTGTGGTCACTGAGGGGGGCACTATACTGTACTGTGGTCACTGAGGGGGGCAGTATACTGTACTGTGGTCACTGAGGGTGGCACTATACTGTACTGTGATCACTGAGGGGAGCACTATACTGTACTGTGGTCACTGAGAGGACACTATACTGTACTGTGGTCACTGAGGGGGGCATTATACTGTACTGTGGTCACTGAGGGCGGCACTATACTGTACTGTGGTCACTGAGGGGGGCACTATACTGTACTGTGGTCACTGAGGGGGCACTATACTGTACTGTGGTCACTGAGGGGGGCACTATACTGTACTGTGGTCACTGAGGGGGGCACTATACTGTACTGTGGTCACTGAGGGGGGCACTATACTGTACTGTGGTCACTGAGGGGGGCACTATACTGTACTGTGGTCACTGAGGGTGGCACTATACTGTACTGTGATCACTGAGGGGAGCACTATACTGTACTGTGGTCACTGAGAGGACACTATACTGTACTGTGGTCACTGAGGGGGGCATTATACTGTACTGTG
Source organism: Engystomops pustulosus (assembly GCF_040894005.1). NCBI lineage: Eukaryota > Metazoa > Chordata > Amphibia > Anura > Leptodactylidae > Engystomops > Engystomops pustulosus. The sequence continues at coordinate 186,430,673 of NC_092416.1, read as the reverse complement.
GTCACTGAGGGCGGCACTATACTGTACTGTGGTCACTGAGGGGGGCACTATACTGTACTGTGGTCACTGAGGGGGGCACTATACTGTACTGTGGTCACTGAGGGGGGCACTATACTGTACTGTGATCACTGAGGGGGGCACTATACTGTACTGTAGTCACTGAGGGGGGCACTATACTGTACTGTGATCACTGAGGGGGGCACTATACTGTACTGTAGTCACTGAGGGGGGCACTATACTGTACTGTGGTCACTGAGGGGGGCACTATACTGTACTGTGGTCACTGAGGGGGGCACTATACTGTACTGTGGTCACTGAGGGGGGCACTATACTGTACTGTGATCACTGAGGGGGGCAGTATACTGTACTGTGGTCACTGAGGGGGGCACTATACTGTACTGTAGTCACTGAGGGGGGCACTATACTGTACTGTAGTCACTGAGGGGGGCACTATACTGTACTGTGGTCACTGAGGGGGGCACTATACTGTACTGTGGTCACTGAGGGGGGCACTATACTGTACTGTGGTCACTGAGGGGGCACTAGGCTGATGGGGGTAAGTGTGTAGCTAAATATTGTATATTTGTATATGTGCTTGTCACAGTCATACTGTACGTGTTTTACCTTCAGTACAAAGTTGTCCTCTGCCTGCAGCTTGAGGTCCAGCACCGCCTGCTTTACAAATGTCTCAAAATCCATATCGCGCTTCCTGGGCACATCCAGCGCTGGGAAGAGATCTCCGATCAGGCCCATGAAGACGGGCATGTCATCCGTGACAATCTTGGGAATGTTGAAGTCCCGCAGCGCCCTCATGAGGACCTGATCTTCAGGACGATCGGGGTCTCCTCTCTTCAGGGAGCCGGCTACCACCAAGACAGATTTGATAGCTCTCAAGCCCCAGTCGTAGTGGTCCTATATGCAAAATGTACAGGAAAAAGTATATGAAAAATACAATATATCACGTAAGTGGTTCCCAATATACTTAAAAAGAATGATGAAAACTTGTGCACAGCTCCAAGTTGTGTTATTGTTTCTCATCAATTCCAAGATCTCTGGGAACCTTCTGGTGACTTCTCACAGCTGAGGGTATGCTACACTTGCCTCCAGCCTAGACTATGATTGCATAGATTGTTATGACGGTAGCACCATTAGGGTAAAGTCTAGGTGGTCGTCTGGCACCCTTAAAGGTGAAAAGCTTGAGGCTGGACTAGGCTAAAATAAGAGAAAACCTTGGCTAGAACTAGAAAGGAAGGAACCTTATTGCTCAGGTACCTTCCCACAGGTAAAGGCGCCTTAGACAGCTGTAGTCTGGCCATGTTCTTGTGTCCTTCAACATGACCCGTTTCAGGACTGAATTGGGATTTGGACTCGATCAAATCACCTTTGTTAAGGTGCCTTTAAACTACTATAAAAAAATGGGAATAGCTGACAGATTTAAGGGCACAAGCCCAAACCCATGAACACTACCAGCTTTAGGCCTGATGGTCAATCGCAAGCACTTAGAGGGCACCATCGAGGGTGAGGTATAATGGTTATAGACAATAATTGTGCCTATTCACTGACAGAAACAGAGTTATACTTACCTAATTACCCATCAATATCCATCATGACAAGCCGGGGACATTACTCATAGATCCAGGCACCCTGACTGTGGTCATCTCATTATATTTTTCACCCCGTGGATCCTTCCTTCTAAAATCAACTTGAAAAGTTATGCTACTGATCCAGAAGTGCTCTGGGGCGGGGTTACCAGGGCACTTCCTTGCTGCAGCTTGACAAGACTGTTTTACAGACTCCTCCTGCACAGTGTAAAAGCCTGTGAAGCTGCTGCACCATGTAACAGCCTGTGAAGCTGCTTCACAGAGGTGCTCTGTTAACACCCCCCCCCATTAGCCCTTCTGGCTCATAAGCATAATGCCTGGATCTATGAGTTAGTGCCCCTGGTTTATCATGATGGATTTTGATGGTAGATTTCCTTTAAAGAGGACCTGTCACCCTCAAAAAACTGAACTAGGAGCTGCTTACTTTAGTACTAAAGCAGATGCAGCAGTGTTACACTGTTAGTGTTATCGGAAACCTTCGATAAGGCTATCTATCACTGCTGCGCTGTGCACTACAAACGCAGGACCACTCTCAAAGCGGTCTGGCGTATTCATGAGGGGGGCGGTCCGAGGCGCTGCCTCTTCCCTGGACTGTCCCGCTCGCTCCATAGGCCGGCACGCGGCAGTCACCGCCCCTAAACCCACCCCTCATGAATACACCGGACCAATTTGAATGCAGCGCTAACAGTGTAACACTTTACTTTAGTAAGCAGCTCCTAGTGCAGATTTTGAGGGTGGCAGGACGTCTTTAATGTCATCTTCAGCTAATTGAACGATACAAGTAAATGTGGGTCCATATATAAACCGTGGATGCAGGACGGAGCTGTTCAGCGGTGCGGTACTGATCTCCCGGCGCTCGGCTCGTCCTCTCTTTAGCTCTTGATACAACTAGAAACGCTTTAAACTTCAAACAACCTTTAAGCGTCCGTTCTCGTATCTCGCACAAAAGTGTCTGCCTTTTAAATCAATGGGACCTTTTGTCACGTACAGTATTGTACCGGAGCGGCAGGACTGGCCGCTTCAATGAGCCACGGAAAAGAGGATAGATTGTTCTGCTCCGCTGCTAAATTACAATGTCACACGCCGGTCCCGGCAAAGCTGGTTTGATACTGTAACCTTTATGTAGCAGAAGAAAGATGAACGAAGTTACGGATTCAGCATTAAAGTAACGGCAGTGAGTGTCTGGCCAAGCATGCCGCCGGGTAATGACTGCTCTCAGGAGTGCTCTGCCAGGCTCAGCGCTGTATGGAGGACGCGGGGTATACAATAGTGAGAGGTGAAGACTGAGGGGTGAGGCCTGTGACAGGTGTGCGGTGATTGCTGAGGGTCTATGGGGCTGTAACGCATGTGGATTTGCAGTGGATTTTGCAGAGGATTTCTCCTTTCCCATTCAGAGAGGGCAAATCCTCTGCAAAATGTAAGGGGTCAGTGTCCATGTTACCTTAGCGTGCACTTACCTGTTTAGACAGAAGTTCCTTGCAGAGCTGGTACAGGGTGATAAACTTCCGGGCCAGCAGTCGGGCTTCGATAAATCCTTCAGCCACCAACATGATCTCACAGATTAACTCAAAATCGGGGACGACCATAGCGCAGGGCCTGGGTGCACAGGTCAATAAGGTCACTTACTGACATTTTAAGGTTCATCCTCCTGTCTTGCACGTATGTGATGTCTCTTACCTAAACAAGGCCTTGAGGTTTTCGGGAAGCTCAGTTCGGCCGGCGTAGCCTGGGTTCATGGTGATGAAGATCCCCACTGAGGGAATGAGATTGATCTCTTCTCCCAGGAAGTTGAATCTCTTTTTCTTGTCCCGGATGGCGTCTTGTATACACTTCACCTGTAACATACATTCAGAAATATCTGACATATAGGGGCCTATTCTCAGGATACGTCATTGATTACAGATTGCTGAGGTCTGACAAGCTGCTTGCAGCACAGCTCTATATGCGGTGCAGAGGCCTGACTGTGCTATTGCAGGCCAGCACCCCTTCATATGAATAGGAGCTGTAATAGTGCATCATGGCCACAGTAGAGTGTATGGCGCTGTCTGCTTCAGGCTCCTAATATACTGTGATGTAAACAGCTGATCAGAGGCTTGCTTTGAATGGGATCTGTCAACACATGTGACCATGAAGTCTGCTGTCACACTGCTGTGCAATGTGCTCTCTGTAGCCATTGTTGTGCATTGTCCCTGGAGAGATGTGTAATCAGACCTCACACTGCTGTGCTCTGTGCTCTCTGCAGCCTGTGTTATGTATTGTCCCTGGAAATATCTGTAATCAGACCTCACACTGCTGTGTTCTGTGCTCTCTGCAGCCAGTGTTATGTATTGTCCCTGGAGAGATGTGTAATCAGACCTCACACTGCTGTGCTCTGTGCTCTCTGCAGCCAGTGTTATGTATTGTCCCTGGAGAGATGTGTAATCAGACCTCACACTGCTGTGTTCTGTGCTCTCTGCTGCCAGTGTTATGTATTGTCCCTGGAGAGATGTGTAATCAGACCTCACACTGCTGTGCTCTGTGCTCTCTGCTGCCAGTGTTATGTATAGTCCCTGGAGAGATGTGTAATCAGACCTCACACTGCTGTGTTCTGTGCTCTCTGCAGCCAGTGTTATGTATTGTACCTGGAGAGATGTGTAATCAGACCTCACACTGCTGTGTTCTGTGCTCTCTGCTGCCAGTGTTATGTATTGTCCCTGGAGAGATGTGTAATCAGACCTCACACTGCTGTGCTCTGTGCTCTCTGCAGCCAGTGTTATGTATAGTCCCTGGAGAGATGTGTAATCAGACCTCACACTGCTGTGCTCTGTGCTCTCAGTAGCCAGTGTTATGTATTGTCCCTGGAAATATCTGTAATCAGACCTCACACTGCTGTGCTCTGTGCTCTCTGCAGTGAGGGTTATGTATTGTCCCTGGAGAGATGTGTAATCAGACCTCACACTGCTGTGCTCTGTGCTCTCTGCAGCCAGTGCTATGTATTGTCCCTGGAGAGATGTGTAATCAGACCTCACACTGCTGTGCTCTGTGCTCTCTGCACCCAGTGTTATGTATTGTCCCTGGAGAGATGTGTAATCAGACCTCACACTGCTGTGCTCTGTGCTCTCTGCAGTGAGTGTTATGTATTGTCCCTGGAGAGATGTGTAATCAGACCTCACACTGCTGTGCTCTGTGCTCTCTGCAGCCAGTGCTATGTATTGTCCCTGGAGAGATGTGTAATCAGACCTCACACTGCTGTGCTCTGTGCTCTCTGCACCCAGTGTTATGTATTGTCCCTGGAGAGATGTGTGATCAGACCTCACACTGCTGTGCTCTGTGCTCTCTGCAGCCAGTGTTATGTACTGTCCCTGGAGAGATGTGTAATCAGACCTCACACTGCTGTGCTCTGTGCTCTCTGCAGCCAGTGGTATGTATTGTCCCTGGAGAGATGTGTAATCAGACCTCACACTGCTGTGCTCTGTGCTCTCTGCAGCCAGTGGTATGTATTGTCCCTGGAGAGATGTGTAATCAGACCGCACACTGCTGTGCTCTGTGCTCTCTGCAGCCAGTGTTATGTATTGTCCCTGGAGAGATGTGTAATCAGACCTCACACTGCTGTGCTCTGTGCTCTCTGCAGCCAGTGTTATGTATTGTCCCTGGAGAGATGTGTAATCAGACCTCACACTGCTGTGCTCTGTGCTCTCTGCAGCCTGTTTTATGTATAACCCCTGGAAAGAGGTGTGTAATCAGACCCCACACTGCTGTGCTCTGTGATCTCTGCAGCCAGTGTTTGGTATTGTCCCTGGAGAGATGTGTAAGACCTTTGTGTATGTTGTTAGTAGCAGCAGGACTGTGATATATGGATTTATATTCCTGGACTGTAGTTTCTCCAAGTGTAAAGTCCTCAACCTGCTGAGCTGTACAGGTGCTTCTCTCTACTCTGAGTAAAAGCTGTAGCCGGCTTCTGGTTGACTTCTACAGTAAAGCAGAGAGAAGGGGCTGTGAAACTGGTAAATGTAGAGAGCTAAGAGCACAGCAGTGTGAGAACACATTTCAATACCTAAATAAATAAATCAGTTTTTAACAGTGCTACTTCTGCTTATAACATACACCAAGGTCTGACTACACATCTCTCCGGGGACAATACATAACACTGTCAACGCTGCTGACAGATTCCCTCTTCTTCAGAAGTCCTGTCTCTTTGTTGATCTAATAAGTGCAGATTGGTGGAAAGAAAATCAGAGTTAAACCCTCGGTGCAGAATCCTGACAGCCAAGATGATGGGAAGAAAAGTGGAATAAACGGTGACCTTTACACTGGCTTCTACATCTCCCCGGGGACCCCACAGGCATCACTCACAAAGGTCTCACATCTGTAAAGGTTGCCTCAATGTGGAGACTAGGAACTTCCCACAATGCTCTGCAGCTACAGATGAAGAGAACACGTCCGTATAGGTGAGCGCACGGTAATCAATCACGAGGCTCGGGCTGAGCACACGCGTCACTGTGTGTCCTGTACACCGCTCTATGGAGACCTAGCGGAGGAGCCGGAGTGGTGTACAACCCATGCACAGTATGGGGGTCTCTGAGATCAGAGGGGTCCTGACTGATGTCACCAATGCACTTTATAGTTATGGCTGAGCTGGTCCCTTTATGCTGAGCAGCAGTACAGAGTATTTCAGGACAGGAGTGACATAAGCCGGTGGGTGTAGTGATCCAGGAGAGGACAACATTGAATATCAATACAGACAGAGACCTCCATAGCGATGGGGCCAGATCTGATCCCTTGTTCCACAAAGGACTAGTAACACGAGTCTCATATATAAAGCTGTGGTCTGTCTACTGCTCATCATGTTGTAGTGGCTGTGCTTGGTATTGCAGCTTTGAAACTTGCAATGTGACTGTAATGGCAATGCCAGGTGTCACCAATCCTAGACGGACCCTCTAGCTGGACCTCCACTTACCTGCACAGCGACCACAGACAACACCTCCACCGAGATCCGGTTGAACTCATCAAAACAACCCCAGGCCCCGGTCTGGGAGAGACCCTTGTAGATGTTTCCACACGACTGGAAGATAGAAGAACACGGTGACATAGGAGCATTGATGATCTCCAGCGTATGCTGAAGGCCATTACCAGGACACTTACCTTGTAGTCCATCTGTTCAGAGCAGTTGAAGACATAAACCATGATGCCAAGCGCTCGGCCCAAATCTTTAGTGGTTTCAGTCTTTCCAGTACCAGCTGGTCCGGCAGGGGCTCCGCTCATGGTGAGATGAAGGGACTGGGTCAGAGTGATGTAACATCTGGAAGGAACACAGTAACAGAACTACAGCTGTGTACAGTCTCCAGTGTGGAAGGTGCAGGCTCAGCTCAGGACACGCTGTGCATACACTGATGTTGGTTACTATTAGGTTGGGGAGTGGGTTACACCAGGGTTATCAATCTTTTCAAGCCAAGTACCCCCCATGACTAACTCCAGCTAAAGTGATCCCTCAACATCCGCCAGATTGGCCAAAAGGAAGAGCACAGTGTGCAGAATGTGACCACGATGTGATTGCAATGGAGGGGTCAGAGAGGTGTAACATAAAGCTGCTGGACCCAATGCTAGATCTGTACCAGAACCCTAACTATTATCTATAATCGCAGGTCTCTTCCCATCTAATCCCATCAAATCCAGCACCCCCCCCCCCCCTGCAAACACTCATGTGACACCTCTGCATGTCCGTCTAAAGAGGTGAACAACAAGCTAGACATGTAGTGCAATCAAGAAAAACTATATGATTTGGGAGCTGTGATTGGCATGCATTGGTTTAGGGGTGACTGTGGCTGGCGTGCACTATTTAGGGGGCAGTTGTAATGCACTCATATGAAGATAAATGTAATAGGCACACATCTGTTTTTTAGGCACCCATTGCTGGCATGAAATGTAGTGGAAGCACCAGTGGAAGGAACATACTGGGGCACAATTACTTACCCTGTCCTGTCGTGATCCCGCGGTGCGTTGTCCGATGACGATTCAGGTCTGCCGCGATTCACTAAGGTCATGCGCCCGAGTTCCTGCATCTGTTGCTTCTGCACTGAGGTCCGCCAGAGTTCACCTTCTTCTTCCCGGTGCATGTAAGTGCTTGATCTTGCGACAATTCCTTTTTTTTTGTCCGAATCAGTCGGGTTGTCCGACAGCCATGCCCCCCGATTTCTGTTGCGTGCAAGCTGGGTGCCGATGCGCCAAAATCCAATCGCATGCGCCAAAATCCTAGGGTAATTCAGCGCAAAACGGAAATCGAAGGGAATCCCGACGAAAATGCGTCCGACGTATCCTTAGTAAATGAGCCCCACTGTGTTGTGGAGCCCCTATTATCCAGCTATGCACAGTATATGGTCCTGTACAGATTTAAGGGTTCTTGTGAATATGACATTAGACAGCGCCCCCTGTGGTAGCAGACTCTTCTCTGCTCTGCAGATCTGGCACAGTGGCACATACCTGTCTGTAAGAGGAGTGATAACCAGCCGGGGAGTGTTGCCAAGATATTCATATGAGTAGAGGAACTGGGCGTCACAGATGTTGGCAAAGCAATGCTTCTTGTCATCGTCCCAGCGGTGCCTGAGCTGTGACAGCCACACGAAAGCCTGCGCATTGTCAACCTGTGAAATGAGGACACGCAGGTCACACTCCATCTGTAAAAGTTATGCCTACCACATTACAGCAGCCACCCTGGCCCTGGCACCACATCTCTGAATGGCTGAGGCTTTAACCCCTGAAGCCATGGCTGCGTATTAATCACAGTGAATGTGATCCCAGGCTTGGCACTTCTGTATCCTAGGCCTTAGAGGGGGTGGCCATTTATACTATTAGATCATAAGGACATCCTCAGTACAACATGACAAGGACTGTCGGCACAGTGTCACCCATCTGACTACTAAGTAGTGGACCTGACTAACCTTCTGTGCGATCATTTTAGAAACCACGTCGCGGGCATGCACATCGATGGTACAGATGGTCATGATTTTCTGCCGGTCGCCCTTGGACAGCTGACCGATCAGCATCGTGATGAGGGTGTTCAGCTGGTTGACTTGCTTCTTGTAATACTCCTTCATGGCATTCTCATAACCTTCCTCCAGCCGGGCAAAGGAGATGCCAACCTCCGTGGTCCACCAAATCTGTGTGCAGGTAAGAGCCACCTGGAAGAGAAGCAGGACAACAACACAAATGAGACACAGACGCTTTATCCTGCATCTGTAGTAGTAACAATAGTCACATAACAAAGCACCTGAGGCCGGGGCAGTAGCTGGGCCCTCCTTGTTTGAGAACCCAAAAACCCCTTTAAGGCTGGTTCATTGATGGGTTAAAGCTGAAGATCTGGTGCAATGTGCCTCTTCATTGTGCAGTAACATTTCCTTTATCAGTGAGGCCTGTACGTTACAGTCACATGATGTGCACACATATCCTCTGTGATATATACCTGGGCAGGATAGTCAAACAGCCACTGCTCCCGGGGCTTCTCCTCATACGCAGTGACGGCTTCGGTCATCTCGTGCCTTACGGTAGACCTCATGGAGTCCAGCACCCGGTTCAGCCAGGTTTCCACCTAGTCAATACAAGACGGAAGTAATTCATCACGCCTCCTTACTGCAAATTCCATGAAAGATACACGGAATTATCTATGTACATCATTTCCATGTACTGATCGGTTCATTAAGCAGCATCACAGAGCGCTGTCATCTGCGGAGCACCACATTGCTTTGGGACAATGTAGTTCTCAGAGCTAATTAGCAAGTGACATCGTTTGTCAGCTGCTAATGAGTTGGGGGAGCGGCGCTGACAACCCCCGGATAAACAGCGTTCTGATATCCCATATTCACAGAACACTTGTTACCATCCAGCGTGAGCGCGGCCGCTTAATCAGCTGTAAACTTGACATATTAGCATATGACTAGGAGCGGTGTGCGTCGCTCTTCCTGCTCATTCTGGCATTCTAATCATGAACCAGGAAGGGCAGGATGAACAGAGCTAACCCATGCGTCCCCAATGGGTAACAGGTGTCATTTCCCTCCCGCTCTGTGTGAACGTGGCCCTCACCTGGCCGCTGCAGTCACACGCCTCGCTGAACGTCACATATTCATCCTCCTTGCTGTACATGCCCAGGCCGGTCTTGGACTCTCCGTCTTTGAACTTCATCTTTGCCATGTTGTCGAATAGTTTGGACAGATGGCGCATGACCTGCGGTGAGGGGGAGATACGGTTGGAGCGCACGCACCATTAGTCTGTGCACCATTTATAAACAACGTTCTTAATAACCGTGAAATCACAAGTCGGTTCTGCAGAGAGAGATCACCGATACGGCAGATGGTACGTCAGGTCTGAATATGTGCACAGGATGAGGATTGTCTATCTGTGCTACAGACACCATAAACTATAACTACCATCCCTAACATTCAAGCTGATAAATAAATCAGGAGACCCCCATGAAAGGAAAAGGGTGCCAGAACGGATGATTGGTTTGGGTTACAGGTGCAGGAACCCCATCAAAAAGGTTAGGCCGGCCCACCAGAGTGCAGAATGATCCTCCGGAGAGTCCAGGCTCTGATACATACATCCAAGGTGAAAGGGCCATGATATGTTAGATTTGTGTAAACACACCATAAACAGGTCAAGTGAACCTTAAAAGTGAATACATAGGGGCAGATTTACTTACCTGGTCCGTTCGCGATCCAGCGGCGCGTTCTCTGCGGTGGATTCGGGTCCGGCCGGGATTCACTAAGGCAGTTCCTCCAACATCCACCAGGTGGCGCTGCTGCGCTGAAGTTCCCAGAGCTCCGCTGGATTGCACAAGCCTATACCTGGTGAAGGTAAGCGCGAGTCCCGCGACTATTTTTTTATTTTAAATGCAACGGTTTTTCGGAATCCGTTGGGTTTTTGTTCGGCCACGCCCCCCGATTTCCGTCGCGTGCATGCCGGAGCCGATGCGCCACAATCCGATCGCGTGCGCCAAAATCCCGGGGCAATACAGGGAAAATCGGCGCAAATCGGAAATATTCGGGTAACACGTCGGGAAAACTTGAATCGGGCCCTTAGTATATGACCCCCATAGTGTTGGACACTCACTAGTACAGGATTGGTTCCATTTGACAGGATGTCCAATAAATCGGCCGAGGATATGAAGTAAAATCTGGGGAACGCCAGTCTCTTGGTGTCCAGGTACTCGGCCAAAGCCTTCTCACATAGAGATAACCTAGGAGACAGGATGAAGGGTCAGTATACAGAGTCACGGTATATGGGACTGTCTCATCTGTCTTTGCACATGATATCAGTTTGCTTAGTTTACGCCTAAAATTTGCATTGTAATTCGAGAATGATAATGGCAGAGGTCTGACACCTGGCAGAGCCTCAATAAGTCACATCCATCGGCCACCATGAGCTTAATGCAGCTCAGCCTCATACAAGTGCAGCCACTACAATGTGTACAGCGCTGTACTTAGTAAAGTGTGAACACTGTGGGCTCAGCTGGTGTGAGGTGATGGGTGTCAGCCCCCATCAATCTGATACTGATCACCTATCCAAAGGAGAAGGGTGACCCCCTGAGCCGATGCATTACCTCCCCTGGATATCCTCCAGCTTGTCGTATAGCCCCGGCTTGTTAGTGGCTTCTACAACATTTGGGGTCCCATTAGCATCTTGGGCCAACTCTTTGAAGTCCGTGTCAATTCCTTCAAATCTCTTGGAGTCCTGGAAAGAAGAAGAACAAGTCCTTGGGTAAGTTTGGTACTTCCATGTCTATCACCAACCCTCAGCTATATGACCAGAACTGGCTACCTAGTTCTGAATGTGTACAACCAGTCACAGCAAGCAGAGATCTTACAGATGCAGAAGAAATTGAATGCAACTTACTTGAAGGAGGTCTACCATCACATAGTTTGCCCGTTTCCCAGTAATCCATTATTTTCAGGAAAAAAAAAAGTCATTAAATTTACCATGGAAAGAGCTTCTCTGTGCACTAGGGGCGGGGCCTAAACTGCCGATGCACTTGTTTCCTCCTATTCTGCTATTCATTACCCAGCAGGGACCCTTTACACAATGACTGAAAAAATTTGTTACAAATAAAGTATAGAAAGAAAGAAAACAGATGCACTAAAAAAAAATAGCCCCGCCCCTAGTGCACAAGAAGCTAATCTGCATAAATCTAAAAGCTAGGATAATCTGCATAAATATAAAAACTGAAATTTAAAAAAATGACAAATCACTGGAAAATAAGGAATATATTAATCTGAAAACATTACAAAGTAGCCTCCACTGTGCCGCTATTATGTGTGAGGTGATTTGGGAGCCTGTAGACCCCCCCCCCCCCCCCCAAAAAAAAAGAGATAAAATGAATAGATTTCACATTTGAAGTGTGAAGTTGTGTCTATTCCCTGACAGGCGGCGGAGCGTTGCTGGGGTGTCTGGATGTTTAGTGTGTGTCTTTTATTTGAACTGAACATATTTCCTGTTTTCTTGGATTTTATTGCTGTCAGTTTCCGCCGCACTAAATGCCATTTTACAAAGCTTCGGGCTGTGGTTTTGTAAAGTGGAAAAATGATGGAATCTGTAAGTTTCCAGCTGAATCTGCGGATCGTGGTGACACTCATCTGCAGCTAATAAAATAAGTCACAGCCTGGGCCGGGAGGGAGGGAGAAGAAGAAGAGGCAGCAGGGGATGGGAGGAGGACAGCGCAGACATCGGCCTTCCCAAGACTAATATACTATCTGTCTCTTTCTTCCTTACAATCAGAAAGGCCTCAGACTGCGATAAGCTGCTACGGGGGGGGGGGGGACTTGGGAACATTGAGATTGCTTCCAGCAGCACAGAGGAACCTGCAATTAAAGTAACCCACGTTATCTTTACAAAATGCTATTATACAACAGTATAACTATCCCTATATTGTTCCTTCCCATACTTATAAAGTTTGTAAAGATGATTCACCATCTATCCATATTCCTGTTCTTCCAGCTCAGCCGTGCTAAGCTCTGCTACGTCTTCCCTCAAGAACGAGAGAGACGCTGACTGTGTGTGTCTTGCTGAGCAGAAAGCAGGCACCTAGTTAATCAGGAAGCTGTAGGCACGGCTGAGATGGAAGAACATGAATATGCCGGACTCAAGTCAAAGGATAATGATGATCAGACTCACATGGGGTCATTTGCATAGCTGAGTCAACTTTACGAACAGACTGTAGAACTTTACAGGCATTTGGTGGAACAATATGGGGATAGTTGTACAGCTGTATAATAGCAGTTTTCTAAGATATGTTTAGTTACTGTAGGTTAGTTTGACTGACAGGTTCCCTTTAAGGTGACACGTATGTTGACCCTTCAGGGAAGCTGTGACCTGTGTAACAGGGGCATTGTAAGACAGAAGTCCCAGATGTCACTAGTAAAACAGGGTCCTCCCTGAAAGAACAGAGTATTTAAGGTGAGCAGCGTGCTGATCATGTCTGAGGGGATGACCTAGACAACCAATGGTTGCACTGCACACTACATGACCACTAACCTCAGGAAGTTGTGCGCGAATGTCGTCTGACCCAATGAAGATACTCTCCAAATGAGACCAGGTTCTCTGGACCTCAAACCAGATGGAGATGACAGAGTCAGCAGTGGACAGCTTCTTCTGCCAGCCTGAGACCTCTTCTAAGAAGAAGGCAATGTACTTGGAGGTCATGAGATTCTGCAGCTGGACTTGATTGTCTTCCAGCGTCTCGATGAGTTCTTCATCCGATTTGATCAAGGGGACGTTGGTTCGGGGGTGAGGTTCATACTGGAAGTTCATTCCACTCCAGGTGGCATCCAGTTCCTTCAGAACTTTCTCCATGCCCATTTCTTTCACTGCTTTGTCCACAATGCCACGGACCTCATCCTCGAAGTTATGGAGATTGAGTTTGAGGAGGTCGGCCAGAGTGGTTTCTTCGTCCATAGTGAAGCGGACGCCGGTGGCTTGCATGAGTTGACTCCAGTGTCTTTCTCGGATTGCTGGATTCTGAAGTTCTGCCACAGCCCTCAAAGACGTCAGTATGTTCTTCACTTGGTTGTCAAGTCCGGTGAAGGCGTCCCAGGCCCTCATCTCCTTGTCCAGATTTCGGATGTCCTTTGCAAACTTCTTACATTCCAGATCCATGTTCTCCACGTTGATCTCTCTCCACCTTGTTGTCTGCCAGTCGTTCATACTGGAGGTCACCAGGCTGATCATGTCCCACAGCTCCTTGAGCAGACACACTTCCTTCCTACATTGCTTCACCTGCTTGTAGTCTGGAACGTTGACCTCAAATAAAGCTGCCGACTCATAGATGGACGCCATAATGGACTCCATCTTTTGGATTTCCATATGTTTCAGATCCAGTGTCTGGTATGGAGAGATGCTGTCAAATCTGGAGACATAAAGAAAGACCTTATACACAAGAGGTGGACCAGCACTGCCCAACAATAACCACTGATCAAAACATGCCAAAATATGTAATCAAAAGCCACAAAAAGAACAGAGGCATGAAAAATAGATCAAGCAAATAAAATACACCACAAAACATGCTTAAAAACCTTTAAAAATTGTGAACGAAGTCACAAATTAATGACATCCTCGGGAAAGTGCTGAACACATGATAATGTGCACTGTTCCCGGAACTCCAGCTCCCCCTACTGGCCACAATATAGTATACAACAATGTACAGAAATAAATATTATAAATGGTGAGCTAATCAAATCTTTTGACAAGTTCATACAAATGCAAGATAACAACAAAAAGAAGGGTGAAACACAATAATGGATGGACACACAATTCAAGGATCAGCACAAAACCATGTGCAAATAAGAAAATTGTATACCTAAATGCTCAGGCCATGAGAGCGGGGTGCTGGGGATAGATGCCCCACGCGAATCGCTACCTTCCTCAGGGGTCAAAAGATTTGATTAGCTCACCATTTATAATATTTATTTCTGTACATTGTTGTATTGTGGCCAGTAGGGGGAGCTTGAGTTCCGGGAACAGTGCACATTATCATGTGTTCAGCACTTTCCCGAGGATGTCATTCATTTGTGACTTCGTTTACAATTTTTAAAGGTTTTTTAAGCATGTTTTGTGGTGTATTTTTCTATTAATAAAGATATTATTTGCTTGATCTGTTTTTCATGCCTCTGTTCTTTTTGTGGCTTTTGATAAAGGAAGACCTTGTTATGGTCAAATGGATGATGCTACATACAACTACATTGCATCTGTGCCGACTAGTGCAATGCTCTCCAAACAGGGAATTCCCAGCTGCTACCAGAGCTACCAGTCAGCAGATTATTTGGCATTAATGTGGTCCAGAGGAAAGTAATGTCCACAAATGCACAGCTCCACTATGTATGGCAGAGCAGCGGGTCTATAGCAGTGGGTTCTGTAAGAGCACAGGGGCTTGGACCCCCAATCATCTGAGCTCCAAGTAATTGCATGAGTTGCATTATTGGTAAATCTATCCCTGTTGTATCCTGGGAGCTGAGGTTTTGCAGCAAGTGGAGAGCTGCTAGTGAGATCCCACTGGATTATTATGGATCTATGGAAAATTAAGAAGCAATTAACAAAGTAGAGATGGTAAAAGATTTAAATCCCAAGAATGGCAGATTTTGCACCGCACTGTACATGGAAAGGAAAAAACCAATAGGTGAGGACTGCCTGTGCTCAATGGAATAACATGAAAGTAAATATAAAGAGTTGTCCGAATCCGCTATATAATCTGATGGTCACGGAGAGACAATGACGCACGGCAGGTGGGACGGGACCTGATGCAACACCCAGCAAGTACTGTGCAAGACATGTGCAAAGTGTCACACATCTGTCTGGATGAGCGCCCCCCCCTGGTGCACAGCAGCATCTCCCCTTGATTCTCACATGAATACGTATATGAACACACCTTGTCAGGCGGCGTTATATCGCTGACATTACCTGAATGGCGCCTCCTTGCGGAACCTCTCTCTGAAGTTGAACTGTTCCACGTCGAAGGACGCGCACTTCCTGCGGAGCTGCGTCACTTCGTTGGCTTGCAGCGGCGCCACGTGTTGCTTCACGGTAATGGCCATCTTCTTAATGTTGTTCCATTTCTCTGGAAGTTCCTTTAGATGAAACAGGAAATACACAGAATACGTCATCCGCCAAAGCAGAGCGGGTCATTGGCGCCACAGGGTTTAATAGGCCCCGTCTATTATTCATACAGTCGTGTGACCTAAACAATAAGAATGTAGATTTTGTGAACCGACCTCAAGTTGTTTGTAGACCTCATCCGGGAGCTCCTGCTCGTAGATCTTCAGTAGCTCTATGGTCTGCTTTAGGGGCTCAAACAACTCATCGGTGCTGCTCTGCCGATCCTTAACGGCCATTAAGTGACCCATTATCTCCACCAGACCATTATAGTCTCCTTCCTTCAGCTGTTTACTTAAGCCATGTTCTGCCACCTTGATGAACTCCTCCAGATCAGCCAAACTGAGGAGAGAAGGTCAGTATGAGAATGATATTCCTTAATGGTACATCCTATTCTGCAGGGGGAGGCCCCATGATCACTTACCTATTTGTCACGTGGTCAATAAGATGCTGCTTGAACATCAGGCTCCACCGCTTGACCACGTTTAATAGGGAAGATTTAAAGGGATGTGCGTCCACCCTCATCCAACAATCGAACACATTGACGGGCTCCATCTGGTTCACTTCTTCATAGATCTTCTCGTAGGAGTCTATCTGTTCTCTGAACTGCGGCAGGGTGGGGGGTGTCTCCGGGACCCCGTCCTCGGCATGAGCTTCTATCTCCTCCGGGGTCAGCACATGGCCGTACAGGAGGAACTGACGCATGAACTCCTTGCGGTCATCCACGTACAGGTAGGCGTACTGCTCAAAGGAGTTCCGGTACTCGGTGCACGTGGTCATTATGTTCTGGACATTTTCCATCAGGATGTTACGCATGTCCGCCAGGTCCGCCATGTCCTCCATGTCTGCCTGGTAATTGGGGAAGGTGCTGGTAAGCGAGAGGCGAGGGACTAATGAGGAGATTCTGTAGATATCATTGATGAGGCCTTCTATCATGTCGTATAAACCGTCGCTGATTCCAAGGTCTAAGGATGGTCGGAAAACCATGTCCGGGACCAGGAGGTCCAGCTGCACTTCAAATAAAGGAGCGAGGCCGGTCTTGGAATCTGGAAGGAAACGTAGAGGAACATCAGGTCATAAGGATCTTGCAGCCTCGATCTTGACTTTTAGGAGAACAAAACTAAGTAAAGTCATTGTACCCGTCTAAATCTCTGGGGGACTTGTGCCGCCTCAGCCAACCTAGAAGTTCAAGTACTGCGCCCCCAAGTAACGCAAGTCCCTAGTTTCACCGCATCCCCTTATCCTTGTGTAACAACGAGGCCACCACTGGTCAGGGAGGACCACCGCTAGGAGTGTCCTCAGAAATAATAACCACCACTCAGGTGCCAGCCTCACATTGCTGTCCTCAGCAGCTCGGGATCATGGGAGGTTGGTAGAGAGCGTCACACAGAGCACAGCAGGGACAGGAGAGAGCATCACACAGAGCACAGAGGGGACAGGAGAGAGAGCGTCACACAGAGCACAGCAGGGATAGAAGAGAGCGTCACACAGAGCACAGCAGCTACAGGAGAGAGCATCACACAGAGCACAGAGGGGACAGGAGAAAGAGCGTCACACAGAGCACAGCAGGGATAGAAGAGAGCGTCACACAGAGCACAGCAGCTACAGGAGAGAGCATCACACAGAGCACAGAGGGGACAGGAGAGAGCGTCACACAGAGTACAGAGGGGACAGGAGAGAGCGTCACACAGAGCACAGAGGGGACAGGAGAGAGCGTCACACAGAGCACAGCAGCTACAGGAGAGAGCATCACACAGAGCACAGAGGGGACAGGAGAGAGCGTCACACAGAGTACAGAGGGGACAGGAGAGAGCGTCACACAGAGCACAGAGGGGACAGGAGAGAGCATCACACAGAGCACAGCAGGGACAGGAGAGAGCATCACACACAGCACAGCAGGGACAGGAGAGAGCATCACACAGAGCACAGCAGGGACAGGAGAGAGTGTCACACAGAGCACAGCAGCTACAGGAGAGAGCATCACACAGAGCACAGCAGGGACAGGAGAGAGCGTCACACAGAGCAGAGCAGGGACAGGAGAGAGCGTCACACAGAGCACAGCAGGGACAGGAGAGAGCGTCACACAGAGCACCGAGGGGACAGGAGAGAGCATCACACAGAGCACAGAGGGGACAGGAGAGAGCGTCACACAGAGCAGAGCACAGAGGGGACAGGAGAGAGCGTCACACAGAGCACAGCAGGGATAGGAGAGAGCATCACACAGAGCAGAGGGGACAGGAGAGAGCATCACACAGAGCACAGCAGGGACAGGAGAGAGCGTCACACAGAGCAGGGACAGGAGAGCGTCACACAGAGCACAGCAGGGATAGGAGAGAGCATCACACAGAGCACAGAGGGGACAGGAGAGAGCATCACACAGAGCACAGCAGGGACAGGAGAGAGCATCACACAGAGCACAGCAGGGACAGGAGAGAGCATCACACAGAGCACAGCAGGGACAGGAGAGAGCGTCACACAGAGCACAGCAGGGATAGGAGAGAGCATCACACAGAGCACAGCAGGGACAGGAGAGAGCATCACGCAGAGCACAGCAGGGACAGGAGAGAGCGTCACACAGAGCACAGCAGGGACAAGAGAGAGTGTCACACAGAGCACAGCAGGGACAGGAGAGAGCGTCACACAGAGCACAGCAGGGACAGGAGAGAGCGTCACACAGAGCACAGAGGGGACAGGAGAGAGCATCACACAGAGCACAGCAGGGACAGGAGAGAGCATCACACAGAGCACAGCAAGGATAGGAGAGAGCATCACACAGAGCACAGCGGGGACAGGAGAGAACATCACACAGAGCACAGAGGGGACAGGAGAGAGCATCACACAGAGTACAGAGGGGACAGGAGAGAGCATCACACAGAGTACAGAGGGGACAGGAGAGAGCATTACACAGAGCACAGAGGGGACAGGAGAGAGCGTCACACAGAGCAGGGACAGGAGAGCGTCACACAGAGTACAGAGGGGACAGGAGAGAGTGTCACACAGAGCACAGCAGCTACAGGAGAGAGCATCACACAGAGCACAGCAGCTACAGGAGAGAGCATCACACAGAGCACAGAGGGGACAGGAGAGAGCGTCACACAGAGCAGGGACAGGAGAGAGCGTCACACAGAGCACAGCAGCTACAGGAGAGAGTGTCACACAGAGCACAGCAGGGACAGGAGAGAGCGTCACACAGAGCACAAAGGGGACAGGAGAGAGCGTCACACAGAGCACAGCAGGGACAGGAGAGAGCGTCACACAGAGCACAGAGGGGACAGGAGAGAGCATCACACAGAGCACAGCAGGGACAGGAGAGAGCATCACACAGAGCACAGCAGGGACAGGAGAGAGCATCACACAGAGCACAGAGGGGACAGGAGAGAGCATCACACAGAGCACAGAGGGGACAGGAGAGAGCATCACAGAGCACAGAGGGGATAGGAGAGAGCATCACACAGAGCACAGAGGGGACAGGAGAGAGCGTCACACAGAGCAGAGCAGGGACAGGAGAGAGCGTCACACAGAGCACAGAGGGGACAGGAGAGAGCATCACACAGAGCAGAGCAGGGACAGGAGAGAGCGTCACACAGAGCACAGAGGGGACAGGAGAGAGCATCACACAGAGCAGAGCAGGGACAGGAGAGAGCGTCACACAGAGCACAGAGGGGACAGGAGAGAGCATCACACAGAGCACAGCAGGGACAGGAGAGAGCATCACACAGAGCACAGAGGGGACAGGAGAGAGCATCACACAGAGCACAGAGGGGACAGGAGAGAGCATCACACAGAGCACAGAGGGGACAGGAGAGAGCATCACACAGAGCACAGCAGGGACAGGAGAGAGCATCACACAGAGCACAGAGGGGACAGGAGAGAGCATCACACAGAGCACAGAGGGGACAGGAGAGAGCATCACAGAGCACAGAGGGGATAGGAGAGAGCATCACACAGAGCACAGAGGGGACAGGAGAGAGCGTCACACAGAGCAGAGCAGGGACAGGAGAGAGCGTCACACAGAGCA
This sequence comes from Engystomops pustulosus, assembly GCF_040894005.1. Taxonomy (NCBI): domain Eukaryota; kingdom Metazoa; phylum Chordata; class Amphibia; order Anura; family Leptodactylidae; genus Engystomops; species Engystomops pustulosus. The sequence continues at coordinate 186,410,948 of NC_092416.1, read as the reverse complement.
CAGAGGGGACAGGAGAGAGCATCACACAGAGCAGAGCAGGGACAGGAGAGAGCGTCACACAGAGCACAGAGGGGACAGGAGAGAGCATCACACAGAGCAGAGCAGGGACAGGAGAGAGCGTCACACAGAGCACAGAGGGGACAGGAGAGAGCGTCACAGAGCACAGAGGGGACAGGAGAGAGCGTCACACAGAGCAGAGCAGGGACAGGAGAGAGCATCACACAGAGCAGAGCAGGTACAGGGGAGAGCATCACACAGAGCACAGCAGGGACAGGAGAGAGCATCACACAGAGCACAGAGGGGACAGGAGAGAGCGTCACACAGAGCACAGAGGGGACAGGAGAGAGCGTCACACAGAGCACAGAGGGGACAGGAGAGAGCGTCACACAGAGCACAGAGGGGATAGGAGAGAGCATCACACAGAGCACAGCAGGGACAGGAGAGAGCATCACACAGAGTACAGAGGGGACAGGAGAGAGCATCACACAGAGCACAGCAGGGATAGGAGAGAGCATCACACAGAGCAGAGCAGGGACAGGAGAGAGCGTCACACAGAGCACAGCAGGGATAGGAGAGAGCATCACAGAGCACAGAGGGGACAGGAAAGAGCGTCACACAGAGCAGAGCAGGGACAGGAGAGAGCGTCACACAGAGCACAGAGGGGACAGGAGAGAGCATCACACAGAGCAGGGACAGGAGAGCGTCACACAGAGCACAGCAGGGACAGCAGAGAGCATCACACAGAGCACAGCAGGGACAGCAGAGAGCATCACACAGAGCAGAGCAGGGACAGGAGAGAGCATCACACAGAGCACAGCAGGGACAGGAGAGAGCGTCAGACAGAGCACAGCAGGGATAGGAGAGAGCATCACACAGAGCACAGCAGGGATAGGAGAGAGCATCACACAGAGCAGAGCAGGGACAGGAGAGAGCGTCACACAGAGCACAGAGGGGACAGGAGAGAGAGCGTCACACAGAGCACAGCAGGGACAGCAGAGAGCATCACACAGAGCACAGCAGGGATAGAAAAGAGCATCACACAGAGCACAGCAGGGACAGGAGAGAGCATCACACAGAGCACAGCAGGGATAGGAGAGAGCATCACAGAGCACAGAGGGGATAGGAGAGAGCATCACACAGAGCACAGAGGGGACAGGAGAGAGTGTCACACAGAGCAAGCAGGGATAGGAGAGAGCATCACACAGAGCACAGAGGGGACAGGAGAGAGTGTCACACAGAGCAGAGCAGGGACAGGAGAGAGCATCACACAGAGCACAGAGGGGACAGGAGAGAGCGTCACACAGAGCAGGGACAGGAGAGCGTCACACAGAGCACAGAGGGGACAGGAGAGAGTGTCACACAGAGCAGAGCAGGGACAGGAGAGAGCATCACACAGAGCACAGAGGGGACAGGAGAGAGCGTCACACAGAGCACAGCAGGGACAGGAGAGAGCGTCACACAGAGCAGAGCACAGCAGGGTGCTGGAGGTCTGAGGTGCCCCTGTGACTGGGAGAACAGGGAGACACATGACCAACACTCCATTCTCTTGTATGGGACTGCCAGTCCCTGATCTTGTATGGGACTGCCAGTCCCTGATCTTGTATGGGACTGCCAGTCCCTGATCTTGTATGGGACTGCCAGTCCCTGATCTTGTATGGGACTGCCAGTCCATGATCTTGTATGGGACTGCCAGTCCATGATCTTGTATGGGACTGCCAGTCCATGATCTTGTATGGGACTGCCAGTCCCTGATCTTGTGCAGCCCCGTACAAGTAAATGGTCACATTTTCTCACTGCTGCTCCATTCCCGGGGAGAGGTTTGGACAAGTCCTACCTGCCCATCAGTGATCTGTATCACAGCATGAGGAATAAGTAGCGCTGATCTTATGACTGATCTCACCCATGTTATCCAAGATGAACTTCAAGGAGCATTCTATAGCGGTGAAGAAGCCGTCCAGCAGCGAGTCATCTATGTAATCTACGTAGGCCTTCCACACGTCAGAGCCGGGGTCTGCAGAGAAGAGCCCCATGTTCTCCTGAAACAGACAGGTTCTTACATTTCACTATGAGAGAGATTGATAAACACCCCACAAGTGCACCCAGCGTTGTGTAGGGCTCTTCACAATGTTTCCAGAAAAAACTTGCATTTTTTTAATCTTATGCAAATTATCTTGTTAGTGCAGCGGGGGCGGGGTCATGTGTGCTGATGCATCGGTACAGAGCACAACTGATTATTGACACCTCCCATAGAAATAAGGCAGTGACAGCTCCAGCCCCGGAGAGGCCAGTGATATGTCATGTGCACCTGGTCACAGCGCCGCGCCACCACTGCTGGTCACTGCCAGAAATGCAGCCCGGCCCATCTTGCTTTGGATGAATTTACCTGCACAAGTTGGTGAATTTTGGCGCCAGATTCCCGGATGAGATTATATCTCTTCTCCAGGCGTTCGCTCCGATCGTCCAGGTTCAGCAGAGAGTCCTTCTTGCCGTCTTTTCTCTCGAAAATGGGCAGCACCCAGGTCTTCATGATGGTCTGGATCTCCTCCACGTTGTCCCGGGATTTCTGCACCCGTCTCTCCAGATCGTGGACGCTGTCTCTAATTTGCTGGATGTAATCCCAAACCCCTTCACAGAGGAGAGACACAGGAATAATATTCATAAAATCATGCATCTATTACTATACACCTGGATAATGCATGCACATCACTACATACAGATTATACACCACCACTAGGGGGAGCTCACTACATACAGATTATACACCACCACTAGGGGGAGATCAGTACATACAGATTATACACCACCACTAGGGGGAGCTCACTGCATACACATTATACACCACCACTAGGGGGAGCTCCCTACATACACATTATACACCACCACTAGGGGGAGATCACTACATACACATTATACACCACCACTAGGAGGAGATCACTACATACACATTATACACCACCACTAGGGGGAGATCACTACATACAGATTATACACCACCACTAGGGAGAGATCACTACATACACATTATACACCACCACTAGGAGGAGATCACTGCATACAGATTATACACCACCACTAGGGAGAGATCACTACATACAGATTATACACCACCACTAGGGGGAGATCACTACATACAGATTATACACCACCACTAGGAGGAGATCACTACATACACATTATACACCACCACTAGGGGGAGCTCCCTACATACAGATTATACACCACCACTAGGAGGAGATCACTACATACACATTATACACCACCACTAGGGGGAGCTCCCTACATACAGATTATACACCACCACTAGGGGGAGATCACTACATACAGATTATACACCACCACTAGGAGGAGATCACTACATACACATTATACACCACCACTAGGAGGAGATCACTACATACAGATTATACACCACCACTAGGAGGAGATCACTACATACAGATTATACACCACCACTAGGAGGAGATCACTACATACACATTATACACCACCACTAGGAGGAGATCACTACATACACATTATACACCACCACTAGGAGGAGATCACTACATACACATTATACACCACCACTAGGAGGAGATCACTACATACACATTATACACCACCACTAGGAGGAGATCACTACATACACATTATACACCACCACTAGGAGGAGATCACTACATACAGATTATACACCACCACTAGGGGGAGATCACTACATACACATTATACACCACCACTAGGGGGAGATCACTACATACAGATTATACACCACCACTAGGAGGAGATCACTACATACACATTATACACCACCACTAGGAGGAGATCACTACATACACATTATACACCACCACTAGGAGGAGATCACTACATACACATTATACACCACCACTAGGGGGAGATCACTACATACACATTATACACCACCACTAGGGGGAGATCACTACATACAGATTATACACCACCACTAGGAGGAGATCACTACATACAGATTATACACCACCACTAGGAGGAGATCACTACATACACATTATACACCACCACTAGGAGGAGATCACTACATACACATTATACACCACCACTAGGGGGAGCTCACTACATACACATTATACACCACCACTAGGGGGAGATCACTACATACAGATTATACACCACCACTAGGGGGAGATCACTACATACAGATTATACACCACCACTAGGAGGAGATCACTACATACACATTATACACCACCACTAGGAGGAGATCACTACATACACATTATACACCACCACTAGGGGGAGATCACTACATACACATTATACACCACCACTAGGGGGAGATCACTACATACAGATTATACACCACCACTAGGAGGAGATCACTACATACACATTATACACCACCACTAGGAGGAGATCACTACATACACATTATACACCACCACTAGGGGGAGATCACTACATACAGATTATACACCACCACTAGGAGGAGATCACTACATACACATTATACACCACCAATCACTACATACACATTATACACCACCACTAGGAGGAGATCACTACATACACATTATACACCACCACTAGGGGGAGATCACTACATACACATTATACACCACCACTAGGAGGAGATCACTACATACACATTATACACCACCACTAGGGGGAGATCACTACATACAGATTATACACCACCACTAGGAGGAGATCACTACATACACATTATACACCACCACTAGGAGGAGATCACTACATACAGATTATACACCACCACTAGGGGGAGATCACTACATACACATTATACACCACCACTAGGAGGAGATCACTACATACACATTATACACCACCACTAGGAGGAGATCACTACATACAGATTATACACCACCACTAGGGGGAGATCACTATTTACACATTATACACCACCACTAGGGGGAGATCACTACATACAGATTATACACCACCACTAGGGGGAGATCACTACATACACATTATACACCACCACTAGGAGGAGATCACTACATACAGATTATACACCACCACTAGGGGGAGCTCACTGCATACACATTATACACCACCACTAGGGGGAGCTCACTACATACACATTATACACCACCACTAGGAGGAGATCACTACATACACATTATACACCACCACTAGGAGGAGATCACTACATACACATTATACACCACCACTAGGGGGAGCTCACTGCATACACATTATACACCACCACTAGGGGGAGCTCACTACATACACATTATACACCACCACTAGGAGGAGATCACTACATACACATTATACACCACCACTAGGAGGAGATCACTACATACAGATTATACACCACCACTAGGGGGAGATCACTACATACACATTATACACCACCACTAGGAGGAGATCACTACATACACATTATACACCACCACTAGGAGGAGATCACTACATACAGATTATACACCACCACTAGGAGGAGATCACTACATACAGATTATACACCACCACTAGGGGGAGATCACTACATACAGATTATACACCACCACTAGGAGGAGATCACTACATACAGATTATACACCACCACTAGGGGGAGATCACTACATACACATTATACACCACCACTAGGAGGAGATCACTACATACAGATTATACACCACCACTAGGGGGAGCTCACTACATACAGATTATACACCACCACTAGGGGGGCTCACTACATACAGATTATACACCACCACTAGGGGGAGCTCACTACATACATATTATACACCACCACTAGGGGGGCTCACTACATACAGATTATACACCACCACTAGGGGGAGCTCACTACATACATATTATACACCACCACTAGGAGGAGATCACTACATACAGATTATACACCACCACTAGGGGGAGATCACTACATACAGATTATACACCACCACTAGGGGGAGCTCACTGCATACACATTATACACCACCACTAGGAGGAGATCACTACATACACATTATACACCACCACTAGGGGGAGATCACTACATACACATTATACACCACCACTAGGAGGAGATCACTACATACAGATTATACACCACCACTAGGGGGAGATCACTACATACAGATTGTACACCACCACTAGGAGGAGATCACTCCATACACATTATACACCACCACTAGGGGGAGATCACTACATACAGATTATACACCACCACTAGGGGGAGATCACTACATACAGATTGTACACCACCACTAGGAGGAGATCACTACATACACATTATACACCACCACTAGGGGGAGATCACTACATACAGATTATACACCACCACTAGGAGGAGATCACTACATACACATTATACACCACCACTAGGGGGAGATCACTACATACACATTATACACCACCACTAGGAGGGGATCACTACATACACATTATACACCACCACTAGGGGGAGATCACTACATACAGATTATACACCACCACTAGGGGGAGATCACTACATACAGATTGTACACCACCACTAGGAGGAGATCACTACATACACATTATACACCACCACTAGGGGGAGATCACTACATACAGATTATACACCACCACTAGGAGGAGATCACTACATACACATTATACACCACCACTAGGGGGAGATCACTACATACACATTATACACCACCACTAGGGGGAGATCACTACATACAGATTATACACCACCACTAGGGGGAGATCACTACATACACATTATACACCACCACTAGGGGGAGATCACTACATACAGATTATACACCACCACTAGGGGGAGATCACTACATACAGATTATACACCACCACTAGGAGGAGATCACTACATACAGATTATACACCACCACTAGGGGGAGATCACTACATACAGATTATACACCACCACTAGGGGGAGATCACTACATACAGATTATACACCACCACTAGGGGGAGATCACTACATACACATTATACACCACCACTAGGGGGAGATCACTACATACAGATTATACACCACCACTAGGGGGAGCTCACTACATACACATTATACACCACCACTAGGGGGAGCTCACTACATACAGATTATACACCACCACTAGGGGGAGATCACTACATACAGATTATACACCACCACTAGGGGGAGATCACTACATACACATTATACACCACCACTAGGGGGAGCTCACTACATACAGATTATACATCACCACTAGGAGGAGATCACTACATACACATTATACACCACCACTAGGGGGAGATCACTACATACAGATTATACACCACCACTAGGGGGAGATCACTACATACAGATTATACACCACCACTAGGGGGAGCTCACTACATACACATTATACACCACCACTAGGGGGAGCTCACTACATACAGATTATACACCACCACTAGGGGGAGATCACTACATACAGATTATACACCACCACTAGGGGGAGATCACTACATACACATTATACACCACCACTAGGGGGAGCTCACTACATACAGATTATACATCACCACTAGGAGGAGATCACTACATACACATTATACACCACCACTAGGAGGAGCTCACTACATACAGATTATACACCACCACTAGGGGGAGATCACTACATACACATTATACACCACCACTAGGAGGAGATCACTACATACAGATTATACACCACCACTAGGGGGAGATCACTACATACAGATTATACACCACCACTAGGGGGAGATCACTACATACAGATTATACACCACCACTAGGGGGAGATCACTACATACAGATTATACACCACCACTAGGGGGAGATCACTACATACACATTATACACCACCACTAGGGGGAGATCACTACATACAGATTATACACCACCACTAGGGGGAGATCACTACATACAGATTATACACCACCACTAGGGGGAGATCACTACATACAGATTATACACCACCACTAGGGGGAGATCACTACATACACATTATACACCACCACTAGGAGGAGATCACTACATAACCACCACTAGGAGGAGATCACTACATACAGATTATACACCACCACTAGGGGGAGCTCACTGCATACACATTATACACCACCATTAGGGGGAGATCACTACATACACATTATACACCACCACTAGGAGGAGATCACTACATACACATTATACACCACAACTAGGGGGAGATCACTACATACACATTATACACCACCACTAGGGGGAGATCACTACATACACATTATACACCACCACTAGGGGGAGCTCACTACATACACATTATACACCACCACTAGGGGGAGCTCACTACATACACATTATACACCACCACTAGGGGGAGATCACTACATACACATTATACACCACCACTAGGAGGAGATCACTACATACAGATTATACACCACCACTAGGAGGAGATCACTACATACACATTATACACCACCACTAGGGGGAGATCACTACATACACATTATACACCACCACTACGGGGAGATCACTACATACACATTATACACCACCACTAGGGGGAGATCACTATATACACATTATACACCACCACTAGGGGGAGCTCACTACATACACATTATACACCACCACTAGGGGGAGATCACTACATACACATTATACACCACCACTAGGGGGAGATCACTACATACAGATTATACACCACCACTAGGGGGAGATCACTACATACACATTATACACCACCACTAGGGGGAGATCACTACATACACATTATACACCACCACTAGGAGGAGATCACTACATACACATTATACACCACCATTAGGAGGAGATCACTACATACACATTATACACCACCACTAGGAGGAGATCACTACATACACATTATACACCACCACTAGGGGGAGCTCACTACATACACATTATACACCACCACTAGGGGGAGCTCACCACATACACATTATACACCACCACTAGGGGGAGATCACTACATACAGATTATACACCACCACTAGGGGGAGCTCACTACATACACATTATACACCACCACTAGGGGGAGATCACTACATACACATTATACACCACCACTAGGGGGAGATCACTACATACAGATTATACACCACCACTAGGGGGAGATCACTACATACACATTATACACCACCACTAGGGGGAGATCACTACATACAGATTATACACCACCACTAGGGGGAGATCACTACATACACATTATACACCACCACTAGGGGGAGATCACTACATACAGATTATACACCACCACTAGGGGGAGATCACTACATACACATTATACACCACCACTAGGGGGAGATCACTACATACAGATTATACACCACCACTAGGGGGAGCTCACTACATACAGATTATACACCACCACTAGGGGGAAATCACTACATACACATTATACACCACCACTAGGGAGAGATCACTACATACACATTATACACCACCACTAGGAGGAGATCACTACATACACATTATACACCACCACTAGGAGGAGATCACTACATACACATTATACACCACCACTAGGAGGAGATCACTACATACACATTATACACCACCACTAGGGGGAGATCACTACATACAGATTATACACCACCACTAGGGGGAGCTCACTACATACACATTATACACCACCACTAGGGGGAGCTCCCTACATACACATTATACACCACCACTAGGAGGAGATCACTACATACACATTATACACCACCACTAGGAGGAGATCACTACATACAGATTATACACCACCACTAGGGGGAGATCACTACATACAGATTATACACCACCACTAGGAGGAGATCACTACATACAGATTATACACCACCACTAGGGGGAGCTCACTACATACACATTATACACCACCACTAGGAGGAGCTCACTACATACACATTATACACCACCACTAGGAGGAGATCACTACATACAGATTATACACCACCACTAGGGGGAGATCACTACATACAGATTATACACCACCACTAGGAGGAGATCACTACATACACATTATACACCACCACTAGGAGAAGATCACTACATACAGATTATACACCACCACTAGGGGGAGATCACTACATACACATTATACACCACCACTAGGAGGAGCTCACTACATACACATTATACATCACCACTAGGAGGAGCTCACTACATACACATTATACACCACCACTAGGGGGAGCTTACTATATACACATTATACACCACCACTAGGAGGAGCTCACTACATACACATTATACACCACCACTAGGAGGAGCTCACTACATACACATTATACACCACCACTAGGAGGAGATCACTACATACACATTATACACCACCACTAGGAGGAGATCACTACATACAGATTATACACCACCACTAGGGGGAGATCACTACATACAGATTATACACCACCACTAGGAGGAGATCACTACATACACATTATACACCACCACTAGGAGAAGATCACTACATACACATTATACACGACCACTAGGGTGAGATCACTACATACAGATTATACACCACCACTAGGGCGAGATCACTACATACAGATTATACACCACCACTAGGGGGAGATCACTACATACAGATCATACACCACCACTAGGAGGAGATCACTACATACAGATTATACACCACCACTAGGGGGAGATCACTACATACATATTATACACCACCACTAGGGGGAGATCACTACATACATATTATACACCACCACTAGGAGGAGATCACTACATACACATTATACACCACCACTAGGAGGAGATCACTACATACACATTATACACCACCACTAGGAGGAGATCACTACATACACATTATACACCACCACTAGGAGGAGATCACTACATACACATTATACACCACCACTAGGAGGAGATCACTACATACACATTATACACCACCACTAGGGGGAGATCACTACATACACATTATACACCACCACTAGGGGGAGATCACTACATACAGATTATACACCACCACTAGGGGGAGATCACTACATACACATTATACACCACCACTAGGAGGAGATCACTACATACACATTATACACCACCACTAGGGGGAGATCACTACATACACATTATACACCACCACTAGGGGGAGATCACTACATACACATTATACACCACCACTAGGGGGAGATCACTACATACACATTATACACCACCACTAGGGGGAGATCACTACATACAGATTATACACCACCACTAGGGGGAGATCACTACATACACATTATACACCACCACTAGGAGGAGATCACTACATACACATTATACACCACCACTAGGGGGAGATCACTACATACAGATTATACACCACCACTAGGAGGAGATCACTACATACACATTATACACCACCACTAGGGGGAGATCACTACATACAGATTATACACCACCACTAGGGGGAGATCACTACATACACATTATACACCACCACTAGGAGGAGCTCACTACATACAGATTATACACCACCACTAGGAGGAGCTCACTACATACAGATTATACACCACCACTAGGGGGAGATCACTACATACAGATTATACACCAACACTAGGGGAGGTCACTACATACAGATTATACACCACCACTAGGGGGAGCTCACTACATACAGATTATACACCACCACTAGGAGGAGATCACTACATACACATTATACACCACCACTAGGAGGAGATCACTACATACAGATTATACACCACCACTAGGGGGAGCTCACTACATACAGATTATACACCACCACTAGGAGGAGATCACTACATACAGATTATATACCACCACTAGGGGGAGATCACTACATACACATTATACACCACCACTAGGAGGAGCTCACTACATACAGATTATACACCACCACTAGGAGGAGATCACTACATACAGATTATACACCACCACTAGGAGGAGATCACTACATACAGATTATACACCACCACTAGGGGGAGATCACTACATACAGATTATACACCACCACTAGGGGGAGATCACTACATACAGATTATATACCACCACTAGGAGGAGCTCACTACATACAGATTATACACCACCACTAGGAGGAGATCACTACATACACATTATACACCACCACTAGGAGGAGATCACTACATACAGATTATACACCACCACTAGGGGGAGATCACTACATACAGATTATACACCACCACTAGGAGGAGATCACTACATACACATTATACACCACCACTAGGAGGATATCACTACATACACATTATACACCACCACTAGGGGGAGATCACTACATACACATTATACACCACCACTAGGAGGAGATCACTACATACACATTATACACCACCACTAGGGGGAGATCACTACATACAGATTATACACCACCACTAGGAGGAGATCACTACATACAGATTATACACCACCACTAGGAGGAGATCACTACATACAGATTATACACCACCACTAGGAGGAGATCACTACATACAGATTATACACCACCACTAGGAGGAGATCACTACATACACATTATACACCACCACTAGGAGGAGATCACTGCATACACATTATACACCACCACTAGGGGGAGATCACTACATACAGATTATACACCACCACTAGGAGGAGATCACTACATACAGATTATACACCACCACTAGGGGGAGATCACTACATACAGATTATACACCACCACTAGGGGGAGCTCACTACATACACATTATACACCACCACTAGGAGGAGCTCACTACATACACATTATACACCACCACTAGGAGGAGATCACTACATACAGATTATACACCACCACTAGGGGGAGATCACTACATACAGATTATACACCACCACTAGGAGGAGATCACTACATACACATTATACACCACCACTAGGAGAAGATCACTACATACAGATTATACACCACCACTAGGAGGAGATCACTACATACAGATTATACACCACCACTAGGAGGAGATCACTACATACAGATTATACACCACCACTAGGAGGAGATCACTACATACAGATTATACACCACCACTAGGGGGAGCTCACTGCATACACATTATACACCACCACTAGGGGGAGATCACTACATACACATTATACACCACCACTAGGAGGAGATCACTACATACACATTATACACCACAACTAGGGGGAGCTCACTGCATACACATTATACACCACCACTAGGGGGAGATCACTACATACACATTATACACCACCACTAGGAGGAGATCACTACATACACATTATACACCACAACTAGGGGGAGATCACTACATACAGATTATACACCACCACTAGGGGGAGATCACTACATACACATTATACACCACCACTAGGAGGAGATCACTACATACACATTATACACCACAACTAGGGGGAGATCACTACATACACATTATACACCACCACTAGGGGGAGATCACTACATACACATTATACACCACCACTAGGGGGAGCTCACTACATACACATTATACACCACCACTAGGGGGAGCTCACTACATACACATTATACACCACCACTAGGGGGAGATCACTACATACACATTATACACCACCACTAGGAGGAGATCACTACATACACATTATACACCACCACTAGGGGGAGCTCACTACATACAGATTATACACCACCACTAGGGGGAGATCACTACATACAGATTATACACCACCACTAGGGGGAAATCACTACATACACATTATACACCACCACTAGGGGGAGATCACTATATACACATTATACACCACCACTAGGGGGAGCTCACTACATACACATTATACACCACCACTAGGGGGAGATCACTACATACACATTATACACCACCACTAGGGGGAGATCACTACATACAGATTATACACCACCACTAGGGGGAGATCACTACATACACATTATACACCACCACTAGGGGGAGATCACTACATACACATTATACACCACCACTAGGAGGAGATCACTACATACACATTATACACCACCATTAGGAGGAGATCACTACATACACATTATACACCACCACTAGGAGGAGATCACTACATACACATTATACACCACCACTAGGGGGAGCTCACTACATACACATTATACACCACCACTAGGGGGAGCTCACCACATACAGATTATACACCACCACTAGGGGGAGATCACTACATACAGATTATACACCACCACTAGGGGGAGCTCACTACATACACATTATACACCACCACTAGGGGGAGATCACTACATACACATTATACACCACCACTAGGGGGAGATCACTACATACAGATTATACACCACCACTAGGGGGAGATCACTACATACACATTATACACCACCACTAGGGGGAGATCACTACATACAGATTATACACCACCACTAGGGGGAGATCACTACATACACATTATACACCACCACTAGGGGGAGATCACTACATACAGATTATACACCACCACTAGGGGGAGATCACTACATACACATTATACACCACCACTAGGGGGAGATCACTACATACAGATTATACACCACCACTAGGGGGAGCTCACTACATACAGATTATACACCACCACTAGGGGGAAATCACTACATACACATTATACACCACCACTAGGGAGAGATCACTACATACACATTATACACCACCACTAGGAGGAGATCACTACATACACATTATACACCACCACTAGGAGGAGATCACTACATACACATTATACACCACCACTAGGAGGAGATCACTACATACACATTATACACCACCACTAGGGGGGATCACTACATACAGATTATACACCACCACTAGGGGGAGCTCACTACATACACATTATACACCACCACTAGGGGGAGCTCCCTACATACACATTATACACCACCACTAGGAGGAGATCACTACATACACATTATACACCACCACTAGGAGGAGATCACTACATACAGATTATACACCACCACTAGGGGGAGATCACTACATACAGATTATACACCACCACTAGGAGGAGATCACTACATACAGATTATACACCACCACTAGGGGGAGCTCACTACATACACATTATACACCACCACTAGGAGGAGCTCACTACATACACATTATACACCACCACTAGGAGGAGATCACTACATACAGATTATACACCACCACTAGGGGGAGATCACTACATACAGATTATACACCACCACTAGGAGGAGATCACTACATACACATTATACACCACCACTAGGAGAAGATCACTACATACAGATTATACACCACCACTAGGGGGAGATCACTACATACACATTATACACCACCACTAGGAGGAGCTCACTACATACACATTATACATCACCACTAGGAGGAGCTCACTACATACACATTATACACCACCACTAGGGGGAGCTTACTATATACACATTATACACCACCACTAGGAGGAGCTCACTACATACACATTATACACCACCACTAGGAGGAGCTCACTACATACACATTATACACCACCACTAGGAGGAGATCACTACATACACATTATACACCACCACTAGGAGGAGATCACTACATACAGATTATACACCACCACTAGGGGGAGATCACTACATACAGATTATACACCACCACTAGGAGGAGATCACTACATACACATTATACACCACCACTAGGAGAAGATCACTACATACACATTATACACGACCACTAGGGTGAGATCACTACATACAGATTATACACCACCACTAGGGCGAGATCACTACATACAGATTATACACCACCACTAGGGGGAGATCACTACATACAGATCATACACCACCACTAGGGGGAGATCACTACATACAGATTATACACCACCACTAGGGGGAGATCACTACATACAGATTATACACCACCACTAGGAGGAGATCACTACATACACATTATACACCACCACTAGGAGGAGATCACTGCATACACATTATACACCACCACTAGGGGGAGATCACTACATACAGATTATACACCACCACTAGGAGGAGATCACTACATACAGATTATACACCACCACTAGGGGGAGATCACTACATACAGATTATACACCACCACTAGGGGGAGCTCACTACATACACATTATACACCACCACTAGGGGGAGATCACTACATACACATTATACACCACCACTAGGAGGAGCTCACTACATACAGATTATACACCACCACTAGGGGGAGCTCACTACATACAGATTATACACCACCACTAGGGGGAGATCACTACATACACATTATACACCACCACTAGGAGGAGATCACTACATACACATTATACACCACCACTAGGGGGAGATCACTACATACAGATTATATACCACCACTAGGAGGAGCTCACTACATACAGATTATACACCACCACTAGGAGGAGATCACTACATACACATTATACACCACCACTAGGAGGAGATCACTACATACACATTATACACCACCACTAGGGGGAGATCACTACATACAGATTATACACCACCACTAGGAGGAGATCACTACATACACATTATACACCACCACTAGGAGGATATCACTACATACACATTATACACCACCACTAGGGGGAGATCACTACATACACATTATACACCACCACTAGGAGGAGATCACTACATACACATTATACACCACCACTAGGGGGAGATCACTACATACAGATTATACACCACCACTAGGAGGAGATCACTACATACAGATTATACACCACCACTAGGAGGAGATCACTACATACAGATTATACACCACCACTAGGAGGAGATCACTACATACAGATTATACACCACCACTAGGAGGAGATCACTACATACACATTATACACCACCACTAGGAGGAGATCACTGCATACACATTATACACCGCCACTAGGGGGAGCTCACTACATACACATTATACACCACCACTAGGAGGAGATCACTGCATACACATTATACACCACCACTAGGGGGAGCTCACTACATACACATTATACACCACCACTAGGGGGAGATCACTACATACACATTATACACCACCACTAGGAGGAGATCACTACATACACATTATACACCACCACTAGGAGGAGATCACTACATACACATTATACACCACCACTAGGGGGAGATCACTACATACAGATTATACACCACCACTAGGAGGAGATCACTACATACACATTATACACCACCACTAGGAGGATATCACTACATACACATTATACACCACCACTAGGAGGAGATCACTACATACACATTATACACCACCACTAGGAGGAGATCACTACATACACATTATACACCACCACTAGGAGGAGATCACTACATACAGATTATACACCACCACTAGGGGGAGATCACTACATACACATTATACACCACCACTAGGAGGAGATCACTACATACAGATTATACACCACCACTAGGGGGAGATCACTACATACAGATTATACACCACCACTAGGGGGAGATCACTACATACAGATTATACACCACCACTAGGAGGATATCACTACATACACATTATACACCACCACTAGGCGGAGATCACTACATACAGATTATACACCACCACTAGGAGGAGATCACTACATACACATTATACACCACCACTAGGGGGAGCTCACTACATACACATTATACACCACCACTAGGGGGAGATCACTACATACAGATTATACACCACCACTAGGGGGAGATCACTACATACAGATTATACACCACCACTAGGGGGAGATCACTACATACAGATTCTACATCACCACTAGGAGGAGATCACTACATACACATTATACACCACCACTAGGAGGAGATCACTACATACACATTATACACCACCACTAGGAGGAGATCACTACATACACATTATACACCAACACTAGGGGGAGATCACTACATACAGATTATACACCACCACTAGGGGGAGATCACTACATACAGATTATACACCACCACTAGGAGGAGATCACTACATACAGATTATACACCACCACTAGGGGGAGCTCACTACATACAGATTATACACCACCACTAGGGGGAGCTCACTACATACAGATTATACACCACCACTAGGGGGAGCTCACTACATACAGATTATATACCACCACTAGGGGGAGCTCACTACATACAGATTATACACCACCACTAGGGGGAGCTCACTACATACAGATTATACACCACCACTAGGGGGAGATCACTACATACAGATTATACACCACCACTAGGGGGAGATCACTACATACACATTATACACCACCACTAGGAGGAGATCACTACATACAGATTATACACCACCACTAGGAGGAGATCACTACATACAGATTATACACCACCACTAGGAGGAGATCACTACATACACATTATACACCACCACTAGGGGGAGATCACTACATACAGATTATACACCACCACTAGGGGGAGATCACTACATAAAGATTATACACCACCACAAGGGGGAGCTCACTACATACACATTATACATCACCACTAGGGGGAGATCACTACATACACATTATACACCACCACTAGGGGGATATCACTACATACAGATTATGCACCACCACTAGGGGGAGCTCACTACATACACATTATACACCACCACTAGGGGGAGATCACTACATACAGATTATGCACCACTACTAGGAGGAGATCACTACATACACATTATACACCACCACTAGGGGGAGATCACTACATACAGATTATACACCACCACTAGGAGGAGATCACTACATACACATTATACATCACCACTAGGGGGAGATCACTACATACACATTATACACCACCACTAGGAGGAGATCACTACATACACATTATACATCACCACTAGGGGGAGCTCACTACATACACATTATACACCACCACTAGGAGGAGATCACTACATACAGATTATACACCACCACTAGGGGGAGCTCACTACATACAGATTATACACCACCACTAGGGGGAGCTCACTACATACAGATTATACACCACCACTAGGGGGAGCTCACTACATACAGATTATACACCACCACTAGGGGGAGCTCACTACATACAGATTATACACCACGACTAGGGGGAGATCACTACATACACATTATACACCACCACTAGGAGGAGATCACTACATACACATTATACACCACCACTAGGGGGAGATCACTACATACACATTATACACCACCACTAGGGGGAGATCACTACATACACATTATACACCACCACCACTAGGGGGAGATCACTACATACACATTATACACCACCACTAGGAGGACATCACTACATACACATTATACACCACCACTAGGGGGAGATCACTACATACAGATTATACACCACCACTAGGAGGACATCACTACATACAGATTATACACCAGCACTAGGGGGAGCTCACTATATACAGATTATACACCACCACTAGGAGGAGATCACTACATACAGATTATACACCACCACTAGGGGAAGATCACTACATACAGATTATACACCACCACTAGGGGGAGATCACTACATACACATTATACACCACCACTAGGGGGAGCTCACTACATACACATTACACACCACCACTAGGGGGAGCTCACTACATACAGATTATACACCACCACTAGGAGGAGATCACTACATACACATTATACACTACCACTAGGGGGAGATCACTACATACACATTATACACCACCACTAGGGGGTGCTCACTACATACAGATTATACACCACCACTAGGGGGAGATCACTACATACACATTATACACCACCACTAGGGGGAGATCACTACATACACATTATACACCACCACTAGGAGGAGCTCACTACATACACATTATACACCACCACTAGGAGGAGCTCACTACATACACATTATACACCACCACTAGGAGGAGATCACTACATACACATTATACACCACCACTAGGAGGAGCTCACTACATACACATTATACACCACCACTAGGGGGAGGTCACTACATACAGATTATACACCACCACTAGGAGGAGATCACTACATACAGATTATACACCACCACTAGGGGGACATCACTACATACAGATTATACACCACCACTAGGAGGAGATCACTACATACACATTATACACCACCACTAGGGGGAGATCACTACATACAGATTATACACCACCACTAGGAGGAGATCCCTACATACAGATTATACACCACTACTAGGGGGAGCTCACTACATACAGATTATACACCACCACTAGAAGGAGATCACTACATACCCATTATACACCACCACTAGTGGGAGATCACTACATACAGATAATACACCACCACTAGGAGGAGATCACTACATACAGATTATACACCACCACTAGGAAGAGATCACTACATACAGATTATACACCACCACTAGGGGGAGATCACTACATACAGATTATACAACAGCACTAGGAGGAGATCACTACATACAGATTATACACCACCACTAGGAGGAGCTCACTACATACAGATTATACACCACCACTAGGGGGAGATCACTACATACAGATTATACACCACCACTAGGAGGAGATCAGTACATACAGATTATACACCACCACTAGGAGGAGATCACTACATACAGATTATACATCACCACTAGGGGGAGATCACTACATACAGATAATACACCACCACTAGGAGGAGATCACTACATACAGATTATATACCACCACTAGGAAGAGATCACTACATACAGATTATACACCACCACTAGGGGGAGATCACTACATACAGATTATACACCAGCACTAGGAGGAGATCACTACATACAGATTATACACCACCACTAGGAGGAGCTCACTACATACAGATTATACATCACCACTAGGAGGAGCTCACTACATACAGATTATACATCACCACTAGGAGGAGATCACTACATACACATTAAACACCACCACTAGGGGGAGATCACTACATACACATTATACACCACCACTAGGGGGAGATCACTACATACAGATTATACACCACCACTAGGGGGAGATCACTACATACAGATTATACACCACCACTAGGGGGAGATCACTACATACAGATTATACACCACCACTAGGGGGTGCTCACTACATACAGATTATACACCACCACTAGGGGGAGATCACTACATACAGATTATACACCACTACTAGGGGGAGATCACTACATACAGATTATACACCACCACTAGGAGGAGATCACTACATACACATTATACACCACCACTAGGGGGAGCTCACTATATACAGATTATACACCACCACTAGGGGGAGCTCACTACATACATACTATACACCACCACTAGGGGGAGATCACTACATACAGATTATACACCACCACTAGGGGGAGATCACTACATACAGATTATACACCACCACTAGGGGGAGATCACTACATACACATTGTACACCACCACTAGGAGGAGATCACTACATACACATTATACACCACCACTAGGGGGAGATCACTACATACAGATTATACACCACCACTAGGGGGAGCTCACCACATACACATTATACACCACCACTAGGGGGAGATCACTACATACACATTGTACACCACCACTAGGAGGAGATCACTACATACACATTATACACCACCACTAGGGGGAGATCACTACATACAGATTATACACCACCACTAGGGGGAGCTCACCACATACACATTATACACCACCACTAGGGGGAGATCACTACATACACATTATACATCACCACTAGGAGGAGATCACTACATACACATTATACACCACCAATAGGGGGAGATCACTACATACAGATTATACACCACCACTAGGAGGAGATCACTACATACAGATTATACACCACCACTAGGAGGAGATCACTACATACAGATTATACACCACCAATAGGGGAAGCTCACTACATACAGAGTATACACCCCCACTAGGAGGAGATCACTACATACAGATTATACACCACCACTAGGGGGAGATCACTACATACAGATTATACACCACCACTAGGGGAAGCTCACTACATACAGATTATACACCACCACTAGGAGGAGATCACTACATACATATTATAAACCACCACTAGGGGGAGCTCACTACATACAGATTATACACCACCACTAGGGGGAGATCACTATATACAGATTATACACCACCACTAGGGGGAGATCACTGCATACAGATTATACACCACCACTAGGGGGAGATCACTACATACAGATTATACACCACCACTAGGGGGAGATCACTGCATACAGATTATACACCACCACTAGGGGGAGATCACTACATACAGATTATACACCACCACTAGGGGGAGCTCACTACATACGGATTATACACCTCCACTAGGAGATCACTACATACAGATTATACACCACCACTAGGGGGAGATCACTACATACAGATTATAGACCACCACTAGGGAGAGATCACTACATACAGATTATACACCACCACTAGGGGGAGATCACTACATACAGATTATACACCAACACTAGGGGGGAGCTCCCCACATACAGATTATACACCACCACTAGGGGGAGATCACTACATACAGATTATACACCACCACTAGGAGGAGATCACTACATACAGATTATACACCACCACTAGGGGGAGATCACTACATACAGATTATACATCACCACTAGGGGGAGATCACTACATACAGATTATACACCACCACTAGGGGGAGATCACTACATACAGATTATACACCACCACTAGGGGGAGCTCACTACATACAGACTATACATCACCACTAGGGGGAGATCACTACATACAGATTATACACCACCACTAGGGGGAGCTCACTACATACAGATTATACACCACCACTAGGGGGAGCTCACTACATACAGATTATACACACCACTAGGAGGAGATCACTACATACAGATTATACACCACCACTAGGGGGAGATCACTACATACACATTATACACCACCACTAGGAGGAGCTCACTACATAAACATTATACACCACCACTAGGAGGAGATCACTACATACACATTATACACCACCACTAGGGGGAGCTCACCACATACACATTATACACCACCACTAGGGGGAGATCACTACATACACATTATACACCACCACTAGGAGGAGATCACTACATACACATTATACACCACCACTAGGAGGAGATCACTACATACACATTATACACCACCACTAGGGGGAGATCACTACATACAGATTATACACCACCACTAGGGGGAGATCACTACATACACATTATACACCACCACTAGGGGGAGCTCACTACATACAGATTATACACCACCACTAGGAGGAGATCACTACATACAGATTATACACCACCACTAGGAGGAGATCACTACATACAGATTACACACCACCACTAGGGGGAGATCACTACATACAGTTTATACACCACCACTAGGGGAAGCTCACTACATACAGATTATACACCACCACTAGGAGGAGCTCACTACATACAGATTATACACCACCACTAGGGGGAGCTCACTACATACAGATTATACACCACCACTAGGGGGAGATCACTATATACAGATTATACACCACCACTAGGGGGAGATCACTGCATACAGATTATACACCACCACTAGGGGGAGATCACTACATACAGATTATACACCTCCACTAGGAGATCACTACATACAGATTATACACCACCACTAGGGGGAGATCACTACATACAGATTATAGACCACCACTAGGGGCAGATCACTACATACAGATTATACACCACCACTAGGGGGAGATCACTACATACAGATTATACACCACCACTAGGGGGAGCTCACTACATACAGATTATACACCAACACTAGGGGGGAGCTCCCCACATACAGATTATACACCACCACTAGGGGGAGATCACTACATACAGATTATACACCACCACTAGGGGGAGATCACTACATACACATTATACACCACCACTAGGAGGAGATCACTACATACAGATTATACACCACCACTAGGGGAAGCTCACTACATACAGATTATACACCACCACTAGGAGGAGCTCACTACATACAGATTATACACCACCACTAGGGGGAGCTCACTACATACAGATTATACACCACCACTAGGGGGAGATCACTATATACAGATTATACACCACCACTAGGGGGAGATCACTGCATACAGATTATACACCACCACTAGGGGGAGATCACTACATACAGATTATACACCTCCTCTAGGAGATCACTACATACAGATTATACACCACCACTAGGGGGAGATCACTACATACAGATTATAGACCACCACTAGGGGCAGATCACTACATACAGATTATACACCACCACTAGGGGGAGATCACTACATACAAATTATACACCACCACTAGGGGGAGCTCACTACATACAGATTATACACCAACACTAGGGGGGAGCTCCCCACATACAGATTATACACCACCACTAGGGGGAGATCACTACATACACATTATACACCACCACTAGGGGGAGATCACTACATACACATTATACACCACCACTAGGAGGAGATCACTACATACAGATTATACACCACCACTAGGGGGAGATCACTACATACAGATTATAAATCACCACTAGGAGGATATCATTACATACAGATTATACATCACCACTAGGGGGAGATCACTACATACAGATTATACACCACCACTAGGAGGAGATCACTACATACAGATTATACACCACCACTAGGGGGAGCTCACTACATACACATTATACACCACCACTAGGGGGAGATCACTACATACAGATTATACACCACCACTAGGAGGAGATCACTACATACAGATTATACACCACCACTAGGGGGAGATCACTACATACAGATTATACACCACCACTAGGGGGAGATCACTACATACACATTATACACCACCACTAGGGGGAGATCAATACATACACATTATACACCACCACTAGGAGGAGATCACTACATACAGATTATACACCACCACTAGGGGGAGCTCACTACATACAGATTATACATCACCACTAGGAGGAGATCACTACATACACATTATACACCACCACTAGGGGGAGATCACTACATACATATTATACACCACCACTAGGAGGAGATCACTACATACAGATTATACACCACCACTAGGGGGAGCTCACTACATACAGATTATACACCACCACTAGGAGGAGATCACTACATACACATTATACACCACCACTAGGAGGAGATCACTACATACAGATTATACACCACCACTAGGGGGAGATCACTACATACACATTATACACCACCACTAGGGGGAAATCACTACATACACATTATACACCACCACTAGGAGGAGATCACTACATACAGATTATACACCACCACTAGGGGGAGATCACTACATACAGATTATACATCACCACTAGGAGGAGATCACTACATACACATTATACACCACCACTAGGGGGAGATCACTACATACACATTATACACCACCACTAGGAGGAGATCACTACATACACATTATACACCACCACTAGGGGGAGCTCACTACATACACATTATACACCACCACTAGGAGGAGATCACTACATACACATTATACACCACCACTAGGAGGAGATCACTACATACAGATTATACACCACCACTAGGGGGAGATCACTACATACACATTATACACCACCACTAGGAGGAGATCACTACATACAGATTATACACCAACACTAGGGGGAGCTCACTACATACGGATTATACACCTCCACTAGGAGATCACTACATACAGATTATACACCACCACTAGGGGGAGATCACTACATACAGATTATAGACCACCACTAGGGGGAGATCACTACATACAGATTATACACCACCACTAGGGGGAGATCACTACATACAGATTATACACCACCACTAGGGGGAGATCACTACATACAGATTATACACCACCACTAGGGGGAGCTCACTACATACAGATTATACACCAACACTAGGGGGGAGCTCCCCACATACAGATTATACACCACCACTTGGGGGAGATCACTACATACAGATTATACACCACCACTAGGGGGAGATCACTACATACAGATTATACATCACCACTAGGAGAATATCATTACATACAGATTATACATCACCACTAGGGGTAGATCACTACATACAGATTATACACCACCACTAGGGGGAGCTCACTACATACAGATTATACACCACCACTAGGGGGAGATCACTACATACAGATTATACACCACCACTAGGAGGAGATCACTACATACAGATTATACACCACCACTAGGGGGAGATCACTACATACACATTATACACCACCACTAGGAGGAGATCACTACATACAGATTATACACCACCACTAGGGGGAGCTCACTACATACAGATTATACATCACCACTAGGAGGAGATCACTACATACACATTATACACCACCACTAGGGGGAGATCACTACATACACATTATACACCACCACTAGGGGGAGATCACTACATACAGATTATACACCACCACTAGGGGGAGATCACTACATACACATTATACACCACCACTAGGGGGAGATCACTACATACAGATTATACACCACCACTAGGGGGAGATCACTACATACACATTATACACCACCACTAGGAGGAGATCACAACATACAGATTATACACCACCACTAGGGGGAGCTCACTACATACAGATTATACATCACCAGTAGGAGGAGATCACTACATACACATTATACACGACCACTAGGAGGAGATCACTACATACACATTAAACACCACAACTAGGGGGAGATCACTACATACAGATTATACATCACCACTAGGGGGAGATCACTACATACACATTATACACCACCACTAGGAGGAGATCACTACATACACATTATACACCACCACTAGGAGGAGATCACTACATACACATTATACACCACCACTAGGAGGAGATCACTACATACACATTATACACCACCACTAGGAGGAGATCACTACATACAGATTATACACCACCACATGGAGGAGATCACTACATACAGATTATACACCACCACCAGGGGGAGCTCACTACATACAGATTATACACACCACTAGGGGGAGATCACTACATACAGATTATACACCACCACTAGGAGGAGATCACTACATACAGATTATACACCACCACTAGGGGGAGAGCACTACATACAGATTATACACCACCACTAGGGGGAGATCACTACATACAGATTATACACCACCACTAGGGAGAGATCACTACATACAGATTATACACCACCACTAGGGAGAGATCACTACATACAGATTATACACCACCACTAGGATAAGATCACTACATACTTATTATACACCACCACTAGGGAGAGATCACTACATACAGATTATACACCACCACTAGGATGAGATCACTACATACTTATTATACACCTCCACTAGGGGGAGCTCACTACATACATATTATACACCACCACTAGGGGGAGATCACTACATACACATTATACACCACCACTAGGGGGAGCTCACTATATACAGATTATACACCACCACTAGGGGGAGATCACTACATACAGATTATACACCACCACCAGGGGGAGCTCACTACATACAGATTATACACACCACTAGGGGGAGATCACTACATACAGATTATACACCACCACTAGGAGGAGATCACTACATACAGATTATACACCACCACTAGGGGGAGAGCACTACATACAGATTATACACCACCACTAGGGGGAGACCACTACATACAGATTATACACCACCACTAGGGAGAGATCACTACATACAGATTATACACCACCACTAGGGAGAGATCACTACATACAGATTATACACCACCACTAGGATGAGATCACTACATACTTCTATATACACCACCACTAGGGAGAGATCACTACATACAGATTATACACCACCACTAGGATGAGATCACTACATACTTATTATACACCTCCACTAGGGGGAGCTCACTACATACATATTATACACCACCACTAGGGGGAGATCACTACATACACATTATACACCACCACTAGGGGGAGATCACTACATACAGATTATACACCACCACTAGGGGGAGATCACTACATACAGATTATACACCACCACTAGGGGGTGCTCACTACATACAGATTATACACCACCACTAGGGGGAGATCACTACATACAGATTATACACCACTACTAGGATGAGATCACTACATACTTATTATACACCACCACTAGGGAGAGATCACTACATACAGATTATACACCACCACTAGGATGAGATCACTACATACTTATTATACACCTCCACTAGGGGGAGCTCACTACATACATATTATACACCACCACTAGGGGGAGATCACTACATACACATTATACACCACCACTAGGGGGAGATCACTACATACAGATTATACACCACCACTAGGGGGAGATCACTACATACAGATTATACACCACCACTAGGGGGAGATCACTACATACAGATTATACACCACCACTAGGGGGTGCTCACTACATACAGATTATACACCACCACTAGGGGGAGATCACTACATACAGATTATACACCACCACTAGGGGGAGATCACTACATACAGATTATACACCACTACTAGGGGGAGATCACTACATACAGATTATACACCACCACTAGGAGGAGATCACTACATACACATTATACACCACCACTAGGGGGAGCTCACTATATACAGATTATACACCACCACTAGGGGGAGCTCACTACATACATACTATACACCACCACTAGGGGGAGATCACTACATACAGATTATACACCACCACTAGGGGGAGATCACTACATACAGATTATACACCACCACTAGGGGGAGATCACTACATACACATTGTACACCACCACTAGGAGGAGATCACTACATACACATTATACACCACCACTAGGGGGAGATCACTACATACAGATTATACACCACCACTAGGGGGAGCTCACCACATACACATTATACACCACCACTAGGGGGAGATCACTACATACACATTGTACACCACCACTAGGAGGAGATCACTACATACACATTATACACCACCACTAGGGGGAGATCACTACATACAGATTATACACCACCACTAGGGGGAGCTCACCACATACACATTATACACCACCACTAGGGGGAGATCACTACATACACATTATACATCACCACTAGGAGGAGATCACTACATACACATTATACACCACCAATAGGGGGAGATCACTACATACAGATTATACACCACCACTAGGAGGAGATCACTACATACAGATTATACACCACCACTAGGAGGAGATCACTACATACAGATTATACACCACCAATAGGGGAAGCTCACTACATACAGAGTATACACCCCCACTAGGAGGAGATCACTACATACAGATTATACACCACCACTAGGGGGAGATCACTACATACAGATTATACACCACCACTAGGGGAAGCTCACTACATACAGATTATACACCACCACTAGGAGGAGATCACTACATACATATTATAAACCACCACTAGGGGGAGCTCACTACATACAGATTATACACCACCACTAGGGGGAGATCACTATATACAGATTATACACCACCACTAGGGGGAGATCACTGCATACAGATTATACACCACCACTAGGGGGAGATCACTACATACAGATTATACACCACCACTAGGGGGAGATCACTGCATACAGATTATACACCACCACTAGGGGGAGATCACTACATACAGATTATACACCACCACTAGGGGGAGCTCACTACATACGGATTATACACCTCCACTAGGAGATCACTACATACAGATTATACACCACCACTAGGGGGAGATCACTACATACAGATTATAGACCACCACTAGGGAGAGATCACTACATACAGATTATACACCACCACTAGGGGGAGATCACTACATACAGATTATACACCAACACTAGGGGGGAGCTCCCCACATACAGATTATACACCACCACTAGGGGGAGATCACTACATACAGATTATACACCACCACTAGGAGGAGATCACTACATACAGATTATACACCACCACTAGGGGGAGATCACTACATACAGATTATACATCACCACTAGGGGGAGATCACTACATACAGATTATACACCACCACTAGGGGGAGCTCACTACATACAGACTATACATCACTACTAGGGGGAGATCACTACATACAGATTATACACCACCACTAGGGGGAGCTCACTACATACAGATTATACACCACCACTAGGGGGAGCTCACTACATACAGATTATACACACCACTAGGAGGAGATCACTACATACAGATTATACACCACCACTAGGGGGAGATCACTACATACACATTATACACCACCACTAGGAGGAGCTCACTACATAAACATTATACACCACCACTAGGAGGAGATCACTACATACACATTATACACCACCACTAGGGGGAGCTCACCACATACACATTATACACCACCACTAGGGGGAGATCACTACATACACATTATACACCACCACTAGGAGGAGATCACTACATACACATTATACACCACCACTAGGAGGAGATCACTACATACACATTATACACCACCACTAGGGGGAGATCACTACATACAGATTATACACCACCACTAGGGGGAGATCACTACATACACATTATACACCACCACTAGGGGGAGCTCACTACATACAGATTATACACCACCACTAGGAGGAGATCACTACATACAGATTATACACCACCACTAGGAGGAGATCACTACATACAGATTACACACCACCACTAGGGGGAGATCACTACATACAGATTATACACCACCACTAGGGGAAGCTCACTACATACAGATTATACACCACCACTAGGAGGAGCTCACTACATACAGATTATACACCACCACTAGGGGGAGCTCACTACATACAGATTATACACCACCACTAGGGGGAGATCACTATATACAGATTATACACCACCACTAGGGGGAGATCACTGCATACAGATTATACACCACCACTAGGGGGAGATCACTACATACAGATTATACACCTCCACTAGGAGATCACTACATACAGATTATACACCACCACTAGGGGGAGATCACTACATACAGATTATAGACCACCACTAGGGGCAGATCACTACATACAGATTATACACCACCACTAGGGGGAGATCACTACATACAGATTATACACCACCACTAGGGGGAGCTCACTACATACAGATTATACACCAACACTAGGGGGGAGCTCCCCACATACAGATTATACACCACCACTAGGGGGAGATCACTACATACAGATTATACACCACCACTAGGGGGAGATCACTACATACACATTATACACCACCACTAGGAGGAGATCACTACATACAGATTATACACCACCACTAGGGGAAGCTCACTACATACAGATTATACACCACCACTAGGAGGAGCTCACTACATACAGATTATACACCACCACTAGGGGGAGCTCACTACATACAGATTATACACCACCACTAGGGGGAGATCACTATATACAGATTATACACCACCACTAGGGGGAGATCACTGCATACAGATTATACACCACCACTAGGGGGAGATCACTACATACAGATTATACACCTCCACTAGGAGATCACTACATACAGATTATACACCACCACTAGGGGGAGATCACTACATACAGATTATAGACCACCACTAGGGGCAGATCACTACATACAGATTATACACCACCACTAGGGGGAGATCACTACATACAAATTATACACCACCACTAGGGGGAGCTCACTACATACAGATTATACACCAACACCAGGGGGGAGCTCCCCACATACACATTATACACCACCACTAGGGGGAGATCACTACATACACATTATACACCACCACTAGGAGGAGATCACTACATACAGATTATACACCACCACTAGGGGGAGATCACTACATACAGATTATAAATCACCACTAGGAGGATATCATTACATACAGATTATACATCACCACTAGGGAGAGATCACTACATACAGATTATACACCACCACTAGGAGGAGATCACTACATACAGATTATACACCACCACTAGGGGGAGCTCACTACATACACATTATACACCACCACTAGGGGGAGATCACTACATACAGATTATACACCACCACTAGGAGGAGATCACTACATACAGATTATACACCACCACTAGGGGGAGATCACTACATACAGATTATACACCACCACTAGGGGGAGATCACTACATACACATTATACACCACCACTAGGGGGAGATCAATACATACACATTATACACCACCACTAGGAGGAGATCACTACATACAGATTATACACCACCACTAGGGGGAGCTCACTACATACAGATTATACATCACCACTAGGAGGAGATCACTACATACACATTATACACCACCACTAGGGGGAGATCACTACATACATATTATACACCACCACTAGGAGGAGATCACTACATACAGATTATACACCACCACTAGGGGGAGCTCACTACATACAGATTAAACACCACCACTAGGAGGAGATCACTACATACACATTATACACCACCACTAGGAGGAGATCACTACATACAGATTATACACCACCACTAGGGGGAGATCACTACATACACATTATACACCACCACTAGGGGGAAATCACTACATACACATTATACACCACCACTAGGAGGAGATCACTACATACAGATTATACACCACCACTAGGGGGAGATCACTACATACAGATTATACATCACCACTAGGAGGAGATCACTACATACACATTATACACCACCACTAGGGGGAGATCACTACATACACATTATACACCACCACTAGGAGGAGATCACTACATACACATTATACACCACCACTAGGGGGAGCTCACTACATACACATTATACACCACCACTAGGAGGAGATCACTACATACACATTATACACCACCACTAGGAGGAGATCACTACATACAGATTATACACCACCACTAGGGGGAGATCACTACATACACATTATACACCACCACTAGGAGGAGATCACTACATACAGATTATACACCAACACTAGGGGGAGCTCACTACATACGGATTATACATCTCCACTAGGAGATCACTACATACAGATTATACACCACCACTAGGGGGAGATCACTACATACAGATTATAGACCACCACTAGGGGGAGATCACTACATACAGATTATACACCACCACTAGGGGGAGATCACTACATACAGATTATACACCACCACTAGGGGGAGATCACTACATACAGATTATACACCACCACTAGGGGGAGCTCACTACATACAGATTATACACCAACACTAGGGGGGAGCTCCCCACATACAGATTATACACCACCACTTGGGGGAGATCACTACATACAGATTATACACCACCACTAGGGGGAGATCACTACATACAGATTATACATCACCACTAGGAGAATATCATTACATACAGATTATACATCACCACTAGGGGTAGATCACTACATACAGATTATACACCACCACTAGGGGGAGCTCACTACATACAGATTATACACCACCACTAGGGGGAGATCACTACATACAGATTATACACCACCACAAGGAGGAGATCACTACATACAGATTATACACCACCACTAGGGGGAGATCACTACATACACATTATACACCACCACTAGGAGGAGATCACTACATACAGATTATACACCACCACTAGGGGGAGCTCACTACATACAGATTATACATCACCACTAGGAGGAGATCACTACATACACATTATACACCACCACTAGGGGGAGATCACTACATACACATTATACACCACCACTAGGGGGAGATCACTACATACAGATTATACACCACCACTAGGGGGAGATCACTACATACACATTATACACCACCACTAGGGGGAGATCACTACATACAGATTATACACCACCACTAGGGGGAGATCACTACATACACATTATACACCACCACTAGGAGGAGATCACTACATACAGATTATACACCACCACTAGGGGGAGCTCACTACATACAGATTATACATCACCAGTAGGAGGAGATCACTACATACACATTATACACGACCACTAGGAGGAGATCACTACATACAGATTATACACCACCACTAGGGGGAGCTCACTACATACAGATTATACACCACCACTAGGGGGAGCTCACTACATACACATTATACATCACCACTAGGGGGAGATCACTACATACAGATTATACATCACCACTAGGAGGAGATCACTACATAAACATTATACACCACCACTAGGAGGAGATCACTACATACAGATTATACACCACCACTAGGGGGAGATCACTACATACAGATTATATACCACCACTAGGGGGAGCTCACTACATACAGATTATACACCACCACTAGGAGGAGATCACTACATACAGATTGTACACCACCACTAGGGGGAGATCACTACATACAGATTATACACCACCACTAGGAGGAGATCACTACATACAGATTATATACCACCACTAAGGGGAGATCACTACATACACATTATACACCACCACTAGGGGGAGATCACTACATACAGATTATACACCACCACTAGGGGGAGATCACTACATACAGATTATACACCACCACTAGGAGGAGATCACTACATACAGATTATACACAACCACTAGGGGGAGATCACTACATACACATTATACACCACCACTAGGGGGAGCTCACTACATACAGATTATACACCACCACTAGGGGGAGATCACTACATACACATTATACACCACCACTAGGGGGAGATCACTACATACAGATAATACACCACCAATAGGAGGAGATCACTACATACAGATAATACACCACCAATAGGAGGAGATCACTACATACAGATTATACCCCACCACTAGGAGGAGATCACTACATACACATTATACACCACCACTAGGGGGAGCTCACTACATACAGATTATACACCACCACTAGGGGGAGATCACTACATACAGATTATACACCACCACTAGGAGGAGATCACTACATACACATTATACACCACCACTAGGAGGAGATCACTACATACAGATTATACACCACCACTAGGAGGATATCATTACATACAGATTATACATCACCACTAGGAGGAGATCACTACATACAGATTATACACCACCACTAGGAGGATATCATTACATACAGATTATACATCACCACTAGGGGGAGATCACTACATACAGATTATACACCACCACTAGGGGGAGATCACTACATACAGATTATACACCACCACTAGGGGGAGATCACTACATACACATTATACACCACCACTAGGGGGAGATCACTACATAGAGATTATACACCACCACTAGGAGGAGATCACTACATACAGATTATACACCACCACTAGGGGGAGATCACTACATACACATTATACACCACCACTAGGGGGAGCTCACTACATACAGATTATACATCACCACTAGGGGGAGATCACTACATACACATTATACACCACCACTAGGGGGAGCTCACTACATACAGATTATACACCACCACTAGGGGGAGATCACTACATACACATTATACACCACCACTAGGGGGAGCTCACTACATACAGATTATACACCACCACTAGGGGGAGATCACTACATACAGATTATACACCACCACTAGGAGGAGCTCACTACATACACATTATACACCACCACTAGGAGGAGATCACTACATACACATTATACACCACCACTAGGGGGAGCTTACTACATACACATTATACACCACCACTAGGAGGAGATCACTACATACACATTATACACCACCACTAGGGGGAGATCACTACATACACATTATACACCACCACTAGGAGGAGATCACTACATACAGATTATACACCACCACTAGGGGGAGCTCACCACATACACATTATACACCACCACTAGGAGGAGATCACTACATACAGATTATACACCACCACTAGGGGGAGATCACTACATACACATTATACACCACCACTAGGGGGAGATCACTACATACACATTATACACCACCACTAGGGGGAGATCACTACATACAGATTATACACCACCACTAGGAGGAGATCACTACATACAGATTATACACCACCATTAGGGGGAGATCACTTCATACAGATTATACACCACCACTAGGGGGAGATCACTACATACACATTATACACCACCATTAGGGGGAGATCACTACATACACATTATACATCACCACTAGGGGGAGATCACTACATACAGATTATACATCACCACTAGGAGGAGATCACTACATACAGATTATACACCACCACTAGGGGGAGATAACTACATACAGATTATACACCACCACTAGGGGGAGCTCACTACATACAGATTATACACCACCACTAGGGGGAGATCACTACATACACATTATACACCACCATTAGGGGGAGATCACTACATACACATTATACACCACCACTAGGAGGAGATCACTACATACACATTATACACCACCACTAGGAGGAGATCACTACATACAGATTATACACCACCACTAGGGGGAGATCACTACATACAGATTATACACCACCACTAGGGGGAGCTCACTACATACAGATTATACACCACCACTAGGGGGAGATCACTACATACAGATTATACACCACCACTAGGAGGAGATCACTACATACACATTATACACCACCACTAGGGGGAGCTCACTACATACAGATTATATACCACCACTAGGGGGAGGTCACTACATACAGATTATACACCACCACTAGGAGGAGATCACTACATACAGATTATACACCACCACTAGGAGGAGATCACTACATACACATTATACACCACCACTAGGAGGAGATCACTACATACAGATTATACACCACCACTAGGAGGAGATCACTACATACACATTATACACCACCACTAGGGGGAGATCACTACATACACATTATACACCACCACTAGGGGGAGATCACTACATACACATTATACACCACCACTAGGAGGAGATCACTACATACACATTATACACCACCACTAGGGGGAGATCACTACATACAGATTATACACCACCACTAGGAGGAGATCACTACATACAGATTATACACCACCAGTAGGGGGAGCTCACTACATACAGATTATACATCACCACTATGAGGAGATCACTACATACACATTATACACCACCACTAGGAGGAGATCACTACATACAGATTATACACCACCACTAGGGAAGCTCACTACATACAGATTATACACCACCACTAGGGGGAGATCACTACATACACATTATACACCACCACTAGGTGGAGCTCACTACATACACATTATACATCACCACTAGGGGGAGATCACTACATACAGATTATACATCACCACTAGGAGGAGATCACTACATAAACATTATACACCACCACTAGGAGGAGATCACTACATACAGATTATACACCACCACTAGGGGGAGATCACTACATACAGATTATATACCACCACTAGGGGGAGCTCACTACATACAGATTATACACCACCACTAGGAGCAGATCACTACATACAGATTGTACACCACCACTAGGGGGAGATCACTACATACAGATTATACACCACCACTAGGAGGAGATCACTACATACAGATTATACACCACCACTAGGAGGAGATCACTACATACACATTATACACCACCACTAGGGGGAGATCACTACATACAGATAATACACCACCACTAGGAGGAGATCACTACATACAGATTATATACCACCACTAGGGGGAGATCACTACATACACATTATACACCACCACTAGGGGGAGATCACTACATACAGATTATACACCACCACTAGGGCGAGATCACTACATACAGATTATACACCACCACTAGGAGGAGATCACTACATACAGATTATACACCACCACTAGGGGGAGATCACTACATACACATTATACACCACCACTAGGGGGAGCTCACTACATACAGATTAAACACCACCACTAGGGGGAGATCACTACATACACATTATACACCACAACTAGGGGGAGATCACTACATACAGATAATACACCACCACTAGGAGGAGATCACTACATACAGATTATACACCACCACTAGGGGGAGATCACTACATACACATTATACACCACCACTAGGGGGAGATCACTACATACAGATTATACACCACCACTAGGAGGAGATCACTACATACAGATTATACACCACCACTAGGGGGAGATCACTACATACACATTATACACCACCACTAGGGGGAGATCACTACATACAGATTATACACCACCACTAGGAGGAGATCACTACATACAGATTATACACCACCACTTGGGGGAGATCACTACATACACATTATACACCACCACTAGGGGGAGCTCTCTACATACAGATTATACACCACCACTAGGGGGAGATCACTACATACACATTATACACCACCACTAGGGGGAGCTCACTACATACAGATTATACACCACCACTAGGGGGAGATCACTACATACACATTATACACCACCACTAGGGGGAGCTCACTACATAAAGATTATACACCACCACTAGGGGGAGATCACTACATACAGATTATACACCACCACTAGGATGAGCTCACTACATACACATTATACACCACCACTAGGGGGAGCTCACTACATACACATTAAACACCACCACTAGGAGGAGATCACTACATACAGATTATACACCACCACTAGGGGGAGCTCACTACATACAGATTATACTCCACTACTAGGGGGAGATCACTATATACAGATTATACACCACCACTAGGGGGAGATCACTACATACACATTATACACCACCACTAGGAGGAGATCACTACATACAGATTATACACCAACACTAGGGGGAGCTCACTACATACGGATTATACACCTCCACTAGGAGATCACTACATACAGATTATACACCACCACTAGGGGGAGATCACTACATACAGATTATAGACCACCACTAGGGGGAGATCACTACATACAGATTATACACCACCACTAGGGGGAGATCACTACATACAGATTATACACCACCACTAGGGGGAAATCACTACATACAGATTATACACCACCACTAGGGGGAGCTCACTACATACAGATTATACACCACCACTAGGGGGAGATCACTACATACAGATTATACACCACCACTAGGGGGAAATCACTACATACAGATTATACACCACCACTAGGGGGAGCTCACTACATACAGATTATACACCACCACTAGGGGGAGATCACTACATACACATTATACACCACCATTAGGAGGAGATCACTACATACAGATTATACACCAACACTAGGGGGAGCTCACTACATACGGATTATACACCTCCACTAGGAGATCACTACATACAGATTATACACCACCACTAGGGGGAGATCACTACATACAGATTATAGACCACCACTAGGGGGAGATCACTACATACAGATTATACACCACCACTAGGGGGAGATCACTACATACAGATTATACACCACCACTAGGGGGAAATCACTACATACAGATTATACACCACCACTAGGGGGAGCTCACTACATACAGATTATACACCAACACTAGGGGGAGATCACTATATACAGATTATACACCACCACTAGGGGGAGCTCACTACATACAGATTATACACCAACACTAGGGGGGAGCTCCCCACATACAGATTATACACCACCAATAGGGGGAGATCACTACATACACATTATACACCACCACTAGGGGGAGATCACTACATACACATTATACACCACCACTAGGAGGAGATCACTACATACAGATTATACACCACCACTAGGGGGAGATCACTACATACAGATTATAAATCACCACTAGGAGGATATCATTACATACAGATTATACATCACCACTAGGGGGAGATCACTACATACAGATTATACACCACCACTAGGAGGAGATCACTACATACAGATTATACACCACCACTAGGGGGAGCTCACTACATACACATTATACACCACCACTAGGGGGAGATCACTACATACAGATTATACACCACCACTAGGAGGAGATCACTACATACAGATTATACACCACCACTAGGGGGAGATCACTACATACAGATTATACACCCCCACTAGGGGGAGATCACTACATACACATTATACACCACCACTAGGGGGAGATCAATACATACACATTATACACCACCACTAGGAGGAGATCACTACATACAGATTATACACCACCACTAGGGGGAGCTCACTACATACAGATTATACATCACCACTAGGAGGAGATCACTACATACACATTATACACCACCACTAGGGGGAGATCACTACATACATATTATACTCCACCACTAGGAGGAGATCACTACATACAGATTATACACCACCACTAGGGGGAGCTCACTACATACAGATTATACACCACCACTAGGAGGAGATCACTACATACACATTATACACCACCACTAGGAGGAGATCACTACATACAGATTATACACCACCACTAGGGGGAGATCACTACATCCACATTATACACCACCACTAGGGGGAGATCACTACATACACATTATACACCACCACTAGGAGGAGATCACTACATACAGATTATACACCACCACTAGGAGGAGATCACTACATACAGATTATACACCACCACTAGGGGGAGATCACTACATACAGATTATACATCACCACTAGGAGGAGATCACTACATACACATTATACACCACCACTAGGGGGAGATCACTACATACACATTATACACCACCACTAGGGGGAGATCACTACATACACATTATACACCACCACTAGGAGGAGATCACTACATACACATTATACACCACCACTAGGAGGAGATCACTACATACAGATTATACACCACCACTAGGGGGAGATCACTACATACACATTATACACCACCACTAGGAGGAGATCACTACATACAGATTATACACCAACACTAGGGGGAGCTCACTACATACGGATTATACACCTCCACTAGGAGATCACTACATACAGATTATACACCACCACTAGGGGGAGATCACTACATACAGATTATAGACCACCACTAGGGGGAGATCACTACATACAGATTATACACCACCACTAGGGGGAGATCACTACATACAGATTATACACCACCACTAGGGGGAGATCACTACATACAGATTATACACCACCACTAGGGGGAGCTCACTACATACAGATTATACACCAACACTAGGGGGGAGCTCCCCACATACAGATTATACACCACCACTAGGGGGAGATCACTACATACAGATTATACACCACCACTAGGGGGAGATCACTACATACACATTATACACCACCACTAGGGGGAGATCACTACATACAGATTATACACCACCACTAGGGGGAGATCACTACATACAGATTATACACCACCACTAGGGGGAGATCACTACATACATATTATACACCACCACTAGGGGGAGCTCACTACATACAGATTATACATCACCACTAGGAGGAGATCACTACATACACATTATACACCACCACTAGGGGGAGATCACTACATACACATTATACACCACCACTAGGGGGAGATCACTACATACAGATTATACACCACCACTAGGGGGAGATCACTACATACACATTATACACCACCACTAGGGGGAGATCACTACATACAGATTATACACCACCACTAGGGGGAGATCACTACATACACATTATACACCACCACTAGGAGGAGATCACTACATACAGATTATACACCACCACTAGGGGGAGCTCACTACATACAGATTATACATCACCACTAGGAGGAGATCACTACATACACATTATACACGACCACTAGGAGGAGATCACTACATACAAATTATACACCACCACTTGGGGGAGCTCACTACATACAGATTATACACCACCACTAGGGGGAGATCACTACATACACATTATACACCACTACTAGGTGGAGCTCACTACATACACATTATACATCACCACTAGGGGGAGATCACTACATACAGATTATACATCACCACTAGGAGGAGATCACTACATAAACATTATACACCACCACTAGGAGGAGATCACTACATACAGATTATACACCACCACTAGGGGGAGATCACTACATACAGATTATATACCACCACTAGGGGGAGCTCACTACATACAGATTATATACCACCACTAGGAGGAGATCACTACATACAGATTGTACACCACCACTAGGGGGAGATCACTACATACAGATTATACACCACCACTAGGAGGAGATCACTACATACAGATTATACACCACCACTAGGAGGAGATCACTACATACACATTATACACCACCACTAGGGGGAGATCACTACATACAGATAATACACCACCACTGGGAGGAGATCACTACATACAGATTATATACCACCACTAAGGGGAGATCACTACATACACATTATACACCACCACTAGGGGGAGATCACTACATACACATTATACACCACCACTAGGGGGAGATCACTACATACAGATTATACACCACCACTAGGATGAGATCACTACATACAGATTATACACAACCACTAGGGGGAGATCACTACATACACATTATACACCACCACTAGGGGGAGCTCACTACATACAGATTATACACCACCACTAGAGGGAGATCACTACATACACATTATACACCACCACTAGGGGGAGATCACTACATACAGATAATACACCACCAATAGGAGGAGATCACTACATACAGATTATACCCCACCACTAGGAGGAGATCACTACATACACATTATACACCACCACTAGGGGGAGCTCACTACATACAGATTATACACCACCACTAGGGGGAGATCACTACATACAGATTATACACCACCACTAGGAGGAGATCACTACATACACATTATACACCACCACTAGGAGGAGATCACTACATACAGATTATACACCACCACTAGGAGGATATCATTACATACAGATTATACATCACCACTAGGAGGAGATCACTACATACAGATTATACACCACCACTAGGAGGATATCATTACATACAGATTATACATCACCACTAGGGGGAGATCACTACATACAGATTATACACCACCACTAGGGGGAGATCACTACATACAGATTATACACCACCACTAGGGGGAGATCACTACATACACATTATACACCACCACTAGGGGGAGATCACTACATACAGATTATACACCACCACTAGGAGGAGATCACTACATACAGATTATACACCACCACTAGGGGGAGATCACTACATACACATTATACACCACCACTAGGGGGAGCTCACTACATACAGATTATACATCACCACTAGGGGGAGATCACTACATACACATTATACACCACCACTAGGGGGAGCTCACTACATACAGATTATACACCAACACTAGGGGGAGATCACTACATACACATTATACACCACCACTAGGGGGAGCTCACTACATACAGATTATACACCACCACTAGGGGGAGATCACTACATACAGATTATACACCACCACTAGGAGGAGCTCACTACATACACATTATACACCACCACTAGGAGGAGATCACTACATACACATTATACACCACCACTAGGGGGAGCTCACTACATACACATTATACACCACCACTAGGAGGAGATCACTACATACAGATTATACACCACCACTAGGGGGAGATCACTACATGCAGATTATACACCACCACTAGGGGGAGCTCACCACATACACATTATACACCACCACTAGGAGAAGATCACTACATACAGATTATACATCACCACTAGGGGGAGATCACTACATACACATTATACACCACCACTAGGGGGAGATCACTACATACAGATTATACACCACCACTAGGAGGAGATCACTACATACAGATTATACACCACCATTAGGGGGAGATCACTTCATACAGATTATACACCACCACTAGGGGGAGATCACTACATACACATTATACACCACCATTAGGGGGAGATCACTACATACAGATTATACACCACCACTAGGAGGAGATCACTACATACAGATTATACACCACCACTAGGAGGAGATCACTACATACACATTATACACCACCACTAGGAGGAGATCACTACATACAGATTATACACCACCACTAGGAGGAGATCACTACATACACATTATACACCACCACTAGGAGGAGATCACTACATACAGATTATACACCACCACTAGGGGGAGATCACTACATACACATTATACA
Source organism: Engystomops pustulosus (assembly GCF_040894005.1). Taxonomy (NCBI): domain Eukaryota; kingdom Metazoa; phylum Chordata; class Amphibia; order Anura; family Leptodactylidae; genus Engystomops; species Engystomops pustulosus. The sequence continues at coordinate 186,367,118 of NC_092416.1, read as the reverse complement.
CCACCACTAGGGGGAGCTCACTACATACAGATTATACACCACCACTAGGGGGAGATCACTACATACAGATTATACACCACCACTAGGAGGAGCTCACTACATACACATTATACACCACCACTAGGAGGAGATCACTACATACACATTATACACCACCACTAGGGGGAGCTCACTACATACACATTATACACCACCACTAGGAGGAGATCACTACATACAGATTATACACCACCACTAGGGGGAGATCACCACATACACATTATACACCACCACTAGGAGGAGATCACTACATACAGATTATACACCACCACTAGGGGGAGCTCACCACATACACATTATACACCACCACTAGGAGGAGATCACTACATACAGATTATACACCACCACTAGGGGGAGATCACTACATACACATTATACACCACCACTAGGGGGAGATCACTACATACACATTATACACCACCATTAGGGGGAGATCACTACATACACATTATACATCACCACTAGGGGGAGATCACTACATACAGATTATACATCACCACTAGGAGGAGATCACTACATACAGATTATACACCACCACTAGGGGGAGATAACTACATACAGATTATACACCACCACTAGGGGGAGCTCACTACATACAGATTATACACCACCACTAGGGGGAGATCACTACATACACATTATACACCACCACTAGGGGGAGATCACTACATACACATTATACACCACCACTAGGAGGAGATCACTACATACACATTATACACCACCACTAGGAGGAGATCACTACATACAGATTATACACCACCACTAGGGGGAGATCACTACATACAGATTATACACCACCACTAGGGGGAGATCACTACATACAGATTATACACCACCACTAGGGGGAGATCACTACATACAGATTATACACCACCACTAGGGGGAGATCACTACATACAGATTATACACCACCACTAGGAGGAGATCACTACATACACATTATACACCACCACTAGGGGGAGCTCACTACATACAGATTATATACCACCACTAGGGGGAGGTCACTACATACAGATTATACACCACCACTAGGAGGAGATCACTACATACAGATTATACACCACCACTAGGAGGAGATCACTACATACACATTATACACCACCACTAGGAGGAGATCACTACATACAGATTATACACCACCACTAGGAGGAGATCACTACATACACATTATACACCACCACTAGGAGGAGATCACTACATACAGATTATACACCACCAGTAGGGGGAGCTCACTACATACAGATTATACATCGCCACTAGGAGGAGATCACTACATACACATTATACACCACCACTAGGAGGAGATCACTACATACAGATTATACACCACCACTAGGGGGAGCTCACTACATACAGATTATACACCACCACTAGGGGGAGATCACTACATACAGATTATACACCACCACTAGGGGGAGATCACTACATACACATTATACACCACCACTAGGGGGAGCTCACTACATACAGATTATATACCACCACTAGGGGGAGCTCACTACATACAGATTATACACCACCACTAGGAGCAGATCACTACATACAGATTGTACACCACCACTAGGGGGAGATCACTACATACAGATTATACACCACCACTAGGAGGAGATCACTACATACAGATTATACACCACCACTAGGAGGAGATCACTACATACACATTATACACCACCACTAGGGGGAGATCACTACATACAGATAATACACCACCACTAGGAGGAGATCACTACATACAGATTATATACCACCACTAGGGGGAGATCACTACATACACATTATACACCACCACTAGGGGGAGATCACTACATACAGATTATACACCACCACTAGGGCGAGATCACTACATACAGATTATACACCACCACTAGGAGGAGATCACTACATACAGATTATACACCACCACTAGGGGGAGATCACTACATACACATTATACACCACCACTAGGGGGAGCTCACTACATACAGATTAAACACCACCACTAGGGGGAGATCACTACATACACATTATACACCACCACTAGGGGGAGATCACTACATACAGATAATACACCACCACTAGGAGGAGATCACTACATACAGATTATACACCACCACTAGGGGGAGATCACTACATACACATTATACACCACCACTAGGGGGAGATCACTACATACAGATTATACACCACCACTAGGAGGAGATCACTACATACAGATTATACACCACCACTTGGGGTAGATCACTACATACACATTATACACCACCACTAGGGGGAGCTCTCTACATACAGATTATACACCACCACTAGGGGGAGATCACTACATACAGATTATACACCACCACTAGGGGGAGCTCACTACATACAGATTATACACCACCACTAGGGGGAGATCACTACATACACATTATACACCACCACTAGGGGGAGCTCACTACATACAGATTATACACCACCACTAGGGGGAGATCACTACATACAGATTATACACCACCACTAGGATGAGCTCACTACATACACATTATACACCACCACTAGGAGGAGATCACTACATACACATTATACACCACCACTAGGGGGAGCTCACTACATACACATTAAACACCACCACTAGGAGGAGATCACTACATACAGATTATACACCACCACTAGGGGGAGCTCACTACATACAGATTATACTCCACCACTAGGGGGAGATCACTATATACAGATTATACACCACCACTAGGGGGAGATCACTACATACACATTATACACCACCACTAGGAGGAGATCACTACATACAGATTATACACCAACACTAGGGGGAGCTCACTACATACGGATTATACACCTCCACTAGGAGATCACTACATACAGATTATACACCACCACTAGGGGGAGATCACTACATACAGATTATACACCACCACTAGGGGGAGATCACTACATACAGATTATACACCACCACTAGGGGGAAATCACTACATACAGATTATACACCACCACTAGGGGGAGCTCACTACATACAGATTATACACCAACACTAGGGGGAGATCACTACATACAGATTATACACCACCACTAGGAGGAGATCACTACATACACATTATACACCACCACTAGGAGGAGATCACTACATACAGATTATACACCACCACTAGGGGGAGCTCACTACATACAGATTATACATCACCACTAGGAGGAGATCCCTACATACACATTATACACCACCACTAGGAGGAGATCACTACATACACATTATACACCACCACTAGGGGGAGATCACTACATACAGATTATACACCACCACTAGGAGGAGATCCCTACATACACATTATACACCACCACTAGGGGGAGATCACTACATACAGATTATACACCAACACTAGGGGGAGCTCACTACATACGGATTATACACCTCCACTAGGAGATCACTACATACAGATTATACACCACCACTAGGGGGAGATCACTACATACAGATTATACACCACCACTAGGGGGAGATCACTACATACAGATTATACACCACCACTAGGGGGAAATCACTACATACAGATTATACACCACCACTAGGGGGAGCTCACTACATACAGATTATACACCAACACTAGGGGGAGATCACTACATACAGATTATACACCACCACTAGGAGGAGATCACTACATACACATTATACACCACCACTAGGAGGAGATCACTACATACAGATTATACACCACCACTAGGGGGAGCTCACTACATACAGATTATACATCACCACTAGGAGGAGATCACTACATACACATTATACACCACCACTAGGAGGAGATCACTACATACCCATTATACACCACCACTAGGGGGAGATCACTACATACAGATTATACACCACCACTAGGAGGAGATCCCTACATACACATTATACACCACCACTAGGGGGAGATCACTACATACAGATTATACACCACCACTAGGAGGAGATCCCTACATACACATTATACACCACCACTAGGAGGAGATCACTACATACAGATTATACACCACCACTAGGGGGAGCTCACTACATACAGATTATACACCACCACTAGGGGGAGATCACTACATACACATTATACACCACCACTAGGTGGAGCTCACTACATACACATTATACATCACCACTAGGGGAAGATCACTACATACAGATTATACATCACCACTAGGAGGAGATCACTACATAAACATTATACACCACCACTAGGAGGAGATTACTACATACAGATTATACACCACCACTAGGGGGAGATCACTACATACAGATTATATACCGCCACTAGGGGGAGCTCACTACATACAGATTATACACCACCACTAGGAGCAGATCACTACATACAGATTGTACACCACCACTAGGGGGAGATCACTACATACAGATTATACACCACCACTAGGAGGAGATCACTACATACAGATTATACACCACCACTAGGAGGAGATCCCTACATACACATTATACACCACCACTAGGGGGAGATCACTACATACAGATTATACACCACCACTAGGAGGAGATCACTACATACAGATTATACACCACCACTAGGGGGAGATCACTACATACAGATAATACACCACCACTAGGGGGAGCTCACTACATACAGATTATACACCACCACTAGGAGGAGATCACTACATACACATTATACACCACCACTAGGAGGAGATCACTACATACAGATTATACACCACCACTAGGGGGAGATCACTACATACACATTATACACCACCACTAGGGGGAGATCACTACATACAGATTATACACCACCACTAGGAGGAGATCACTACATACAGATTATACACCACCACTAGGGGGAGATCACTACATACACATTATACACCACCACTAGGGGGAGCTCACTACATACAGATTATACACCACCACTAGGGGGAGATCACTACATACACATTATACACCACCACTAGGGGGAGCTCACTACATACAGATTATACACCACCACTAGGGGGAGATCACTACATACACATTATACACCACCACTAGGGGGAGCTCACTACATACAGATTATACACCACCACTAGGGGGAGATCACTACATACAGATTATACACCACCACTAGGAGGAGCTCACTACATACACATTATACACCACCACTAGGAGGAGATCACTACATACACATTATACACCACCACTAGGGGGAGCTCACTACATACACATTATACACCACCACTAGGAGGAGATTACTACATACAGATTATACACCACCACTAGGGGGAGATCACTACATACACATTATACACCACCACTAGGAGGAGATCACTACATACAGATTGTACACCACCACTAGGGGGAGCTCACCACATACACATTATACACCACCACTAGGAGGAGATCACTACATACAGATTATACACCACCACTAGGGGGAGATCACTACATACACATTATACACCACCACTAGGGGGAGATCACTACATACACATTATACACCACCACTAGGGGGAGATCACTACATACAGATTATACACCACCACTAGGAGGAGATCACTACATACAGATTATACACCACCACTAGGGGGAGATCACTTCATACAGATTATACACCACTACTAGGGGGAGATCACTACATACACATTATACACCACCATTAGGGGGAGATCACTACATACACATTATACATCACCACTAGGGGGAGATCACTACATACAGATTATACATCACCACTAGGAGGAGATCACTACATACAGATTATACACCACCACTAGGGGGAGATAACTACATACAGATTATACACCACCACTAGGGGGAGCTCACTACATACAGATTATACACCACCACTAGGGGGAGATCACTACATACACATTATACACCACCACTAGGAGGAGATCACTACATACAGATTATACACCACCACTAGGGGGAGATCACTACATACACATTATACACCACCACTAGGGGGAGATCACTACATACACATTATACACCACCACTAGGAGGAGATCACTACATACACATTATACACCACCACTAGGGGGAGATCACTACATACACATTATACACCACCACTAGGGGGAGATCACTACGTACACATTATACACCACCACTAGGGGGAGATCACTACATACACATTATACACCACCACTAGGAGGAGATCACTACATACAGATTATACACCACCACTAGGGGGAGATCACTACATACAGATTATACACCACCACTAGGGGGAGCTCACTACATACAGATTATACACCACCACTAGGAGGAGATCACTACATACACATTATACACCACCACTAGGGGGAGATCACTACATACACATTATACACCACCACTAGGGGGAGATCACTACATACAGATTATACACCACCACTAGGGGGAGATCACTACATACAGATTATACACCACCACTAGGGGGAGATCACTACATACACATTATACACCATCACTAGGGGGAGATCACTACATACACATTATACACCACCACTAGGGGGAGATCACTACATACACATTATACACCACCACTAGGGGGAGATCACTACATACAGATTATACACCACCACTAGGAGGAGATCACTACATACACATTATACACCACCACTAGGAGGAGATCACTACATACAGATTATACACCACCACTAGGGGGAGATCACTACATACACATTATACACTACCACTAGGGGGAAATCACTACATACACATTATACACCACCACTAGGAGGAGCTCACTACATACACATTATACACCACCACTAGGGGGAGATCACTACATACAGATTATACACCACCACTAGGGGGAAATCACTACATACACATTATACACCACCACTAGGAGGAGCTCACTACATACACATTATACACCACCACTAGGAGGAGATCACTACATACAGATTATACACCACCACTAGGGGGAGATCACTACATACAGATTATACACCACCACTAGGAGGAGATCACTACATACAGATTATACACCACCACTAGGGGGAGATCACTACATACACATTATACACCACCACTAGGAGGAGATCACTACATACACATTATACACCACCACTAGGGGGAGATCACTACATACACATTATACACCACCACTAGGAGGAGATCACTACATACACATTATACACCACCACTAGGAGGAGATCACTACATACAGATTATACACCACCACTAGGGGGAGATCACTACATACACATTATACACCACCACTAGGGGGAAATCACTACATACACATTATACACCACCACTAGGGGGAGATCACTACATACAGATTATACACCACCACTAGGGGGAGATCACTACATACACATTATACACCACCACTAGGGGGAGATCACTACATACACATTATACACCACCACTAGGGGGAGATCACTACATACAGATTATACACCACCACTAGGAGGAGATCACTACATACACATTATACACCACCACTAGGAGGAGCTCACTACATACACATTATACACCACCACTAGGAGGAGATCACTACATACAGATTATACACCACCACTAGGGGGAGATCACTACATACAGATTATACACCACCACTAGGGGGAGATCACTACATACACATTATACACCATCACTAGGGGGAGATCACTACATACACATTATACACCACCACTAGGAGGAGATCACTACATACACATTATACACCACCACTAGGGGGAGATCACTACATACACATTATACACCACCACTAGGGGGAGATCACTACATACAGATTATACACCACCACTAGGGGGAGATCACTACATACACATTATACACCACCACTAGGGGGAGATCACTACATACAGATTATACACCACCACTAGGGGGAGATCACTACATACACATTATACACCACCACTAGGGGGAGATCACTACATACACATTATACACCACCACTAGGGGGAGATCACTACATACAGATTATACACCACCACTAGGGGGAGATCACTACATACAGATTATACACCACCACTAGGGGGAGATCACTACATACACATTATACACCACCACTAGGGGGAGATCACTACATACAGATTATACACCACCACTAGGGGGAGCTCACTATATACAGATTATACAGTCAGTACTAGGTGATCTGAGCATTGTGTATTGTGATGCTGTTACCATGTGCTTTCCAGTTTAATGTTTCTTCTGCAGACTTTAACCGGACATCAATGTCCCTGAGCTGCCCTTCCACCAGGGGGAACTCCACCTCCAGGATGGTGCTGAGAATCTTGTTGTACCAGTTGGTGGTCAGCTCCAGGTTGGCCGTGTACTGTCTGTACGACTCTTTGGTAGAGAAGATGTCTTCGGCCTCCTTGGGGATGGTCTCCATGTGCAGAGTCTGCAGGTATTTCACTTCCCGAAGCACGGACACCAACTGGAAGACAGCGAGCGCTACTTTAACCCTTACCCTACAGTGTGGTTGATATACATGACCTTGAGGTGATGATATTCACAGAACCCAAGGTCACAATCCCTGACACCCATAAGAATTACCTGGGGGTCAAAATTGACATTGATGAGTTTGGAGCCTTCATCGCGTGTAATGAGCGGTCGCATGAGGTTATACTGAGACTTCTCCGAAACCGTCTGACACCATTCTTCATAGAGCTTCTCTATGTACCTGTACACATGAGGACATGAAAACGTGAGATGGGTAGATAGATAGATAGGAGATAGATAGATAGATAGATAGATAGGAGATAGATAGATAGATAGATAGATAGATAGATAGGAGATAGATAGATAGATAGATAGATACATAGATAGATAGATATTTCCTCCTTGGCAAAATGAACCAGAACAACAAATTGCCAAAAATCTCTGCTTTTATAGAGGTGGTCACACTTTCTGATGATCAATTAATCAGGGCTCTTAGATTAGCAGCACCCGGCTGCTGCCCGATCTGTTATTTCCCATGGACGGAGTAGAGATGTACTATTTTTTATACAGTGTTTCTGCATTGTGTATAAGTGTATGAGTGTTTCCGTTCAACAGATTTACTGAATTTTATGATTTTCTATGGAGATGTTTATTTATTTGCCAGGTATTTGAGGGTGAATGTACATATTGGATATATAGATATATATGAAATAGATAGAAGATAAATAAATAGAGATAGATAGATAGATAGGAGATAGATAGATAGATAGATAGATAGTAGATAGATAGATAGATAGATAGATAGGAGATAGATAGATAGATAGATAGATAGATAGATAGATAGATAGATAGATAGATAGATAGGAGATAGATAGATAGATAGATAGTAGATAGATAGATAGATAGATAGATAGATAGATAGATAGGAGATAGATAGATAGATAGATAGATAGATAGATAGATAGGAGATAGATAGATAGATAGATAGATAGATAGTAGATAGATAGATAGATAGGAGATAGATAGATAGATAGATAGATAGATAGATAGATAGATAGATAGGAGATAGATAGATAGATAGATAGATAGGAGATAGATAGATAGATAGATAGATAGATAGATAGGAGATAGATAGATAGATAGATAGATAGATAGATAGCTAGGAGATAGATAGATAGATAGATAGGAGATAGATAGATAGATAGATAGATAGATAGATAGGAGATATATAGATAGGAGATAGATAGATAGATAGATAGATAGATAGATAGGAGATAGATAGGAGATAGATAGATAGATAGATAGATAGATAGATAGGAGATAGATAGATAGATAGATAGATAGATAGATAGATAGATAGATAGATAGATAGGAGATAGATAGATAGGAGATAGATAGATGAATAGATAGATAATTAGATAGATAGATAGATAGATAGATAGATAGATAGATAGATAGGAGATAGATAGATAGATAGATAGATAGGAGATAGATAGATAGGAGATAGATAGATAGATAGATAGATAGATAGATAGATAGGAGATAGATAGATAGGAGATAGATAGATAGATAGATAGATAGGAGATAGATAGGAGATAGATAGATAGATAGATAGATAGATAGGAGATAGATAGATAGATAGATAGATAGATAGATAGATGAATAGATAGATAATTAGATAGATAGATAGATAGATAGATAGGAGATAGATAGATAGATAGATAGATAGATAGATAGATAGGAGATAGATAGATAGGAGATAGATAGATAGATAGATAGGAGATAGATAGATAGATAGATAGGAGATAGATAGATAGATAGATAGATAGATAGATAGATACATAGATAGATAGATATTTCCTCCTTGGCAAAATGAACCAGAACAACAAATTGCCAAAAATCTCTGCTTTTATAGAGGTGGTCACACTTTCTGATGATCAATTAATCAGGGCTCTTAGATTAGCAGCACCCGGCTGCTGCCCGATCTGTTATTTCCCATGGACGGAGTAGAGATGTACTATTTTTTATACAGTGTTTCTGCATTGTGTATAAGTGTATGAGTGTTTCCGTTCAACAGATTTACTGAATTTTATGATTTTCTATGGAGATGTTTATTTATTTGCCAGGTATTTGAGGGTGAATGTACATATTGGATATATAGATATATATGAAATAGATAGAAGATAAATAAATAGAGATAGATAGATAGATAGGAGATAGATAGATAGATAGATAGTAGATAGATAGATAGATAGATAGATAGATAGATAGGAGATAGATAGATAGATAGATAGATAGATAGATAGATAGATAGATAGGAGATAGATAGATAGATAGATAGATAGTAGATAGATAGATAGATAGATAGATAGATAGGAGATAGATAGATAGATAGATAGATAGATAGATAGATAGATAGATAGGAGATAGATAGATAGATAGATAGATAGTAGATAGATAGATAGATAGGAGATAGATAGATAGATAGATAGATAGATAGGAGATAGATAGATAGATAGGAGATAGATAGATAGATAGATAGATAGGAGATAGATAGATAGATAGATAGATAGATAGATAGATAGATAGATAGATAGGAGATAGATAGATAGATAGATAGATAGCTAGGAGATAGATAGATAGATAGGAGATAGATAGATAGATAGATAGACAGATAGATAGATAGATAGATAGATAGATAGATAGATAGATAGGAGATATATAGATAGGAGATAGATAGATAGATAGATAGATAGATAGATAGGAGATAGATAGGAGATAGATAGATAGATAGATAGATAGATAGATAGATAGATAGATAGATAGATAGATAGATAGATAGATAGATAGGAGATAGATAGATAGATAGATAGATAGATAGATAGGAGATAGATAGATAGGAGATAGATAGATGAATAGATAGATAATTAGATAGATAGATAGATAGATAGATAGATAGATAGATAGATAGATAGGAGATAGATAGATAGATAGATAGATAGATAGATAGGAGATAGATAGATAGGAGATAGATAGATAGATAGATAGATAGATAGATAGATAGATAGATAGATAGATAGGAGATAGATAGATAGGAGATAGATAGATAGATAGATAGATAGATAGATAGATAGATAGGAGATAGATAGGAGATAGATAGATAGATAGATAGATAGATAGGAGATAGATAGATAGATAGATAGATAGATAGATAGATAGATAGATGAATAGATAGATAATTAGATAGATAGATAGATAGATAGATAGGAGATAGATAGATAGATAGATAGATAGGAGATAGATAGATAGGAGATAGATAGATAGATAGATAGATAGGAGATAGATAGATAGATAGATAGATAGATAGATAGATAGATAGATAGATAGGAGATAGATAGATAGATAGATAGATAGATAGGAGATAGATAGATAGATAGATAGGAGATAGATAGATAGATAGATAGGAGATAGATAGATAGATAGATAGATAGATAGATAGATAGATAGATAGATAGATAGATAGATAGATAGATAGATAGATAGAGTGAGGCTTAACTTTGCATCCAACTATGGGATACATGTCACAAATGTTTCACTTTATTTTTGAAGTGCTGCCTCTTAGGACTTGTGTTTTTACTGTGCCTTGGATTTTCTATAGATAGATAGATAGATCGCCTTCCAACAATCCCGATCTTTCCAGTTTTTTTTTTTGGGGGGGGGGGGCTGCGGATATTGGACTTCTGGTCCGGCCATTGATCTGGAGCTGTAATTAACATTTCTCATCTCTGCTCACAGCCCAATTACCAGGCTCCTTATATCTGGGGCTGCGCCTCCACGCCAGTCTCCGGAGGACGGCCGCGCGCTTTGTAGAGAACCAATTAAACCTGATAAACTGCGCTTTGTGCTGGTGTTTGGGCGCTCCCTGGTGTATGCGGGCGCTCTGTGCGCCAATGCGTCTGCTGCATGAACATGAGCATGTAAATATAAAAGCCTGAAGTCATCACGTTGTATAAAAATAAAAACAAAATAATAATAAATTCTTCCTATTCAATGATTTTATGAAAGTTGGGTGTCAAGCTATTAGGGTTTGTAACCAAGTCCTTTTAGAGACTGAGAAAAGCTGGGTGGCAGCCATGCTGAAGGTCACCCAGCTTTCCCGGGGATCAGTACATCATCTAATCCTTACCGATCCAGAAGAGCCAACATCTCCTCGTACTTCTGCTTCATTCTCTTCCCTTCCTCGGACTCCATACACCTGATGAAATAGTAGAAATCAGACCGATCCCCCTGATATGGCGCCAAACTACAGTATAACATGGAGACCGGTGCGTAAAAAGGGAGGAGCTTCCCATAGCAACTCAATTCCACTAAAGTGTGATTGGCTGCTGTGGGAACCGCCCCCTTTATTTGCACACGCTCTGTCCATACAGCGAGACTCACGGGTGTGTGATATGGCGGAAGTTGCTGTATGGCGCCTGCAGCCGCTCCCTCAGCTCTTTGGCCCAGTTCAGATTACCGGAGACGGCGGGCATGTTCTTGTTTATCTGTGGGTATCCTACAAGAAGATACGGGAGAGGAATGAAGGGATGTATACAATGTGATGTCTCATGCTCAGATGTCTTATAGAGCAGTGGTGGTGAACCCTATATCTGTGAGCACCCAGGCCATCAACCAGGAGGACACAAGGAATCTTCATGGACTCCCATACCGCCAAGGACTTGCTGCGCTCGGTGCTATCTTAAAGGGAACCTGTCAGCAGGGACTTCATTTTCACTAAAGACAGGTTGCAGAAGCTTATTACACCTGCAGAGCACATCTGCCGCCTCTCTGCCTTTTCTAAGCATTTGCATTACAATATAATTGTGTGTTATAACTTACTCTTGCACTCTGACAAACACCTGGGGTAGTCACAGGGGTTGGGCTTTGGTTTGGATGCATTTAAAAAAAAAATGTCTTTAGGTAAAATGAGGTCCATGGTGACAGGTTCCCTTTAAACGGATTGGCAAGAGGTTGGAAAACTTAGCTGCTTTCTTACAAAACAGCGCCACAACTGAATGTGGTTTGTGTCGGTATTGCAACCCTACTGGATAGAGATGATTAGAGCGGAGTCCCAATACCGGTACAAACCATGGTCAGGTGTGGCGCTGTTTTTGGAAGAAAACGATCAAGTTATTCAATCTCTGGACAACTCCTTTGAAGCACCAGCGCTGCCTGAGACTACTGGAGGGATTGGATGGGCTGGGCAGATCTGCATTATCATTGTAGCTCCAGCTCCAGCCCTGAAAATTCTTGAATTTGTCCTCCTCCTTTCTACTGCTGTTCTCAGGATACTGATATGCGGTAAATAAATGGGTTTTGGTTGTAGTTTGGGCCCTCAGTCTACACAAGGTCTTAGAGGGATATCTCGCAATCCACCATCTCTTACAGCACCCAGGAGCAGCCTCTGAGAACTTTCTTTACAGGTCGCAGAATGCCCTCTTGTGGCAAGAGCTGGTATTGGATCAAACCTGACCTGTAATAAATTTACACCTGACACCAGGATACTGACCTTGTTCCGTCACCTCCATCATGTGTCTGTCATAGATGGCTTTGGCGTCGTCCAGTTCTTCCTCATACATGGTGATGAGGAGCGGGTACTTATCAAACGCATCGTGTGCGATGATGGGTCTGTCCAAGAGGCTCCCGAACATATCCAGGAGCTGCAGGAAGAGCAGAACCATTACACCTAGAACATGGAAATACATCCAAGGGTCTATCAGTGATCGCCCCCCTACCCGAAATGCATGCTCCAGGCCGGAGGTGTCATCAAACGCAAGGCAGAACACCGTCCCCAGCCTCCTGTCCATGTCCTCAATATTCAGCTTGAATTCTGAAACATCGTCCTCAAATTCCTACAAAAGGAGAGACGTGTAAGGAGACACATAGGGGCATATGACTGCAGTGTAAGGATGGAGGTTGTCATGCCGGGGGCCAGGGGGTACAAGGTCTAGTAATCTGGATTTACTGCAGTCTTACCTGTCCTGTGTCATAATAAAGTCTCAAGAGGAGGAGATTATGGCAGTAACCACAGCAGGAGATGAGAGGGGTGACCTGCAAAGCTTAGGATTTTATATAAGTTTCTCCAAACTACACTACTATGGGAAAAGCAACATAAGGCTCCCATGATCATGGTGCTACACTAGTACCTAGCTGCTGTGACTCACTGCTCCCCCCTCCCCTCTCCATAGATGGTGCTGCACTGGAGGATGGAGACCAAGCTACTGTGACTCACTGCTCTCTTCTTCATGGATGGTGCTGCATTGGAGTAAGGAGACCTAGCTGCTGTGACTCACTCCCGCCCCCCTCTCCATAGATGATGCAGCACTGGAGGGTGAAGACCTAGCTGCTGTGACTCACTGCTCCCCTCCCCTCTCCATAGATGGTGCTGCACTGGAGGATAGAGACCTAGCTGCTGTGACTCACTGCTCCCTCTCCATAGATGGTGCTGCACTGGATGATAGGGGCTGAGCTGCTGTGACTTACTGCTCCCCTCCCCTCTCCATAGATGATGCTCCACTGGAGGATGGAGACTTAGCTGCTGCGACTCACTGCTCCCTCTCCATAAATGGTGCTGCACTGGAGGATGGAGACTTAGCTGCTGTGACTCACTGCTCCATCTCCATAGATGGTGCTGCACTGGATGATGGGGACCTAGCTGCTATGACTCAATGCTCCTCACTCCTGAGATGGTGCTGCACTGGATGATGGACACCTAGCTGCTGTGACTCACTGCTCCCTCTCCATAGATGGTGCTGCACTGGAGGATGGACACCTAGCTGCTGTGACTCACTGCTCCCTCTCCATAGATGGTGCAGCACTGGAGGATGGACACCTAGCTGCTGTGACTCACTGCTCCCTCTCCATAGATGGTGCTGCACTGGAGGATGGACACCTAGCTGCTATGACTCACTGCTCTTCTCTCCAGAGGTAGTGCAGAGGAGACATAGCTGCTGTTGACTGTTTCCCCCTCCATTGATTTCAATCTGACACATCATTAAGCTTTCCTCTCTACAACCAACAAGAAAAAGTCACTGATTACTTGAAGTTTTTGCATCATTTTATGATCCTCTGGGATAATGAAGTGTGAGATCTGCAGAACACGTTGGACTCATCTGTCTTTCTCCTTCATTAGTTTTGGTTGTTAATCAAAGTTTTCATTATTTGGTTCCCATCAGTCGGCCCGGTACACGGCGCTGATGCTCGTCAGGATGTCGTCTAATAAGAATCAATCATTAACTCCTTAATGGAGCTCGAAACCAGAAGCAACATGAAAATGAGAGAGAGAAGACGCTGCAGAGTCCTGGACACCTGAGGTCACAGGTAGCGTTCCGCTGATACAGCCATGGGATGAAGTCCCTGCTGGTCATTTCAGGCACTGCGGACAGGACTTATTATATCAGATTGGTGGGGGATCCAACACCCGGCCCCTCCACAGAGCAGCGATTCTTAGGAGCTCACATACAGAGAAGCAGAAAGACAGCGCCATGCTCTCTGTAGTGGTCAAAACAAGTCACTGCAGATCAGCTCTCATTCACAGGAATGGGAGAAAGAGCTGCAGTGACACGGTTCAGCCACTACACAAAGAGTGGCGCTGTATGCTTCCTGTTCCATTGGTTGCTAAAAAAAGCTAGGTGCTGGGTAACAACCCCAGAAATCTGATTATTAAAGCGGTAAAAAATATGGCTGCTTTCCTCCAAAAACAGCACCAAACCTGACCATGTCCTCAGCTATGTAGAGATGATTGGAGCTTAATTCCAATACCAGGCACTACCCATGGTCAGGCGTGCCGCTGTTTTTGGAAGAAAGCCGATATTTTTTTTAACTTATCCTTTGTATAGGCCATAACTATAAAGGGAACCTGTCAGTAGGTTTGGGCCCCTAAACTGACTCCATGCAGTGGTTTAGGGTCACAAAGCTTTTACCTTCGCCGTTTCCAACACTGACAGCAGAATTTGACTTCATTTACGTAGTGACAGCATTACACATCCTACAGGTGTATATATATTCCTATGATGTGTAAAGCGCTACGTAATTTGATGCCGCCATAAAAGTAAAGATTATTATTATATATCCATGTGTGTGACCCTATAGAGCACCTTGTTGTCTGTGTCCAGGCAGTCGTACGTCCTCTCGGAGAACACTTTATATGTGTCCTGGAACTCTTGGTACATATCACCCACAGTCCGACTGAGAACTTTCCCTTTAATTCCACCAAACTCCACCTTCTCCAGCTTCATCATGTCCAGCGCCGTAAGCAATAAATCCTGCGGAGATAAAAATCTAAGAATGAGCTAAAAGCAAAAGATGAAGCCCCCAATGTAAGAGTAACTCACATAGAATCCAATCAGAAAAACGATACATTTCAGTGAGGGGAGCAGCTTAATCCACAGAGGTCAGAGCACAGCAGTGTGAGGACAGGACCTTCATTAGATACAATCCTAGAATACTAATCCTTATTTCACAGTCCTGCTGCTACTTACACCACACACAAAGCAATGTTGATGGTAACGCATGTGCGATCGGGTCTAGGCCCGTCCCCTGTTTATTTATAACACAACACTAGCGGTCACACGTCCCGCTAGTGTTGTGTTATAAATAAACAGGGGACGGGCCTTACAGTCATCAATCAGCTGTGATGACACAGGATCTGTCGCTAACTAAAGGATCGATAAAGCTTTGTATTCAGCGCTCGTGTATACAGGAGGAGATGCAGTGCTCCTTGTTGTGTCCGTTAGTTTGAGCCTTGGCCTCACGCTGCAAAATACATGGACAAAACCTATGATGAATCGTGATTAATTAAAATCTGGAGTCGCAGGTAGGAAAGAGTAACACAAACACCAAGGAAATATACTGCTAACTCTACTACCTCGTTAATCTGCCATTAATAATCAATCCCACTCTTGCGGCCATACACATGCATGCTCGGCTTGGCTGAGGGTGCATGTCTTCTCACACTTGATACATTGAATACTATAAGGACGATGCATGCTGAAATCTATGTGCAGACCCTTCTCTGCCCTGACAATTGCCCCCTATACACATGCACACACGGCTTGACTGAGTGTGCATGTTGAAATGTTATCATGTGCATCATCTGATCTGGCGGCAGACACAACAACGGGCACTGTGCCCGCGGGCTAATGGACTGTGGTGGCAGTGATAATGACGCTCAGCTGTTTTTCGCGGCAGTCGCTGACAAGGATGGGGAGGGAGGGGGGTCACACGGTCGCATTTAATCATTAGAAGTGATGACTACATGGTACATATGGCGGGGTCTGCGCGGCGCTGGCCTCTCGTCCATCCAAATAAGACAATGTGCGGCGGCAGGATCATTTGTAATCCTCCGTCACGGCTCTAAAAATATCTATGGAGCGTAATTACCTCTCAGCGGAAAATTGGATTTGGCCGCATTAAAGCCGACGGCTCCGGTGGAGAAGGGGTTAAATGTATAGAGGGAGGTCAATTCTCTGCAAGTTAGTGGACTTCAGTCTTCATTAAACATCTCTAGAGGAAGTCTCCGTCCTCTATACTGGTTGTATCTACTTGGAAGGTTAAAGGGGGACTCCATTTCCATAGGTATTAAAGGGGTCTTCTCCATTTTACCTTCTTAGATCCTCAGCAACACGTGAGACACGGATCCGACTGCTTTGATTTATTTGACATGTAATTTTAGTATTGAAATTTCATGGTATATAACTTTATTATAGAATTCTCATTGTACACAATGGGGCTTATTTACTAAGGGTCCTGCGAACGCATTTTTGCCGGTTTTCCTGACTTTTTGGCGATCGCGCAGGGGATTGTGTTGCACAAGATTTTTCAGGCGACAGAAATCGGGGGGGGGCGTCAGACGATCCGATGGATTTGGACAAACCACGGGATTTAACCTTTAAATTGTGTCGCAAGTCAAGCACTTACATGCACACGGAGGAAGAAGGTGAACTCGAGGGACCTGAGCGGGGAAGTCACACATGCAGGATATCCCCTGAGCGGGGAAGTCACACATGCAGGATATCCGGTGCATGATCTTAGTGACTCCCCGCACAGCGCATTATACACGGACAATGCACTTACATGCACCAGGAAGAAGAAGGTGAACTCCTGGGACCTGAGCGGGGAAGTGACACATGCAGGATATCGGGGGCAGGATCTTAGTGACTCCCTGAACAGCGCATTATACACGGACAATGCACTTACATGCACCAGGAAGAAGAAGGTGAACTCCAGGGACCTGAGCAGGGAAGCGACACATGCAGGATATCGGGCGCATGATCTTAGTGACTCCCCGCACAGTGCATTATACACAGACAATGCACTTACATGCACCAGGAAGAAGAAGGTGAACTCCGGGGACCTGAGCGGGGAAGCGACACATGCAGGATATCGGGTGCAGGATCTTAGTGACTCCCCGCACAGCGCATTATACATGGACAATGCACTTACATGCACCAAGAAGAAGAAGGTGAACTCCAGGGACCTGAGCGGGGAAGCGACACATGCAGAATATCAGGCGCACAATCTTAGTGACTCCCCGCACAGCGCATTATACACAGACAATGCACTTACATGCACCAGGAAGAAGAAGGTGAACTCCGGGGACCTGAGCGGGGAAGTGACACATGCAGGATATCGGGGGCACGATCTTAGTGACTCCCCGCACAGCGCATTATACACGGACAATGCACTTACATGCACCAGGAAGAAGAAGGTGAACTCCGGGGACCTGAGCGGGGAAGCGACACATGCAGGATATTGGGTGCAGGATCTTAGTGACTCCCCGCACAGCGCATCATACATGGACAATGCACTTACATGCACCAGGAAGAAGAAGGTGAACTCCGGGGACCTGAGCGGGGAAGCGACACATGCAGGATATCGGCGCAGGATCTTAGTGACTCCCCGCACAGCGCATCATACATGGACAATGCACTTACATGCACCAGGAAGAAGAAGGTGAACTCCGGGGACCTGAGCGGGGTAGCGACACATGCAGGATATCGGGGGCAGGATCTTAGTGACTCCCCGCACAGCGCATTATACATGGACAATGCACTTACATGCACCAGGAAGAAGAAGGTGAACTCCGGGGACCTGAGCGGGGAAGTGACACATGCAGGATATCGGACGTAGATCTTAGTGACTCCCTGCACAGCGCATTATACACGGACAATGCACTTACATGCACCAGGAAGAAGAAGGTGAACACCAGGGACCTGAGCAGGGAAGCGACACATGCAGGATATCGGGGGCAGGATCTTAGTGACTCCCCGCACAGCGCATTATACACAGACAATGCACTTACATGCACCAGGAAGAAGAAGGTGAACTCCGGGGACCTGAGCGGGGAAGCGACACATGCAGGATATCGGGCGCAGGATCTTAGTGAATCGCGGCAGCTATGCATTGGAGTTGAGGAACTCACCTTGGGGATCGCACAGGGACGGGTAAGTAAATGTGTCCCAACGTTTTAATACAGGATCTCTCTCCTACAGAACTCACCTCGATGGTTTCCAGCCTCCGGATGAAGGATTCCAGTCGTGCAAACACGAGCACGGAGGGGAAGTCCCAGCTCTTCACTTCTTGGCCGTTCTTGAAGTAGCTGGGCAGCTTCTCTCTGCTCTCCTCGAATGTGGTGACCAGAAAGCGCAGGATGGAGAGGACCTCCTGGACCCGCGCCACGCTCTCCTCCGTCTCCCCCTTTAACAAGTCTTCTGGGTTTAAGTAGTTGCGAGCCTGCAGAGGGTATTAGAAATATCAGCACGGACATCGCTTAAAGACAGCAAGAAGAGATCAGAGAGCAAGCATCAGTAATCAGCAGCACGCATCTCTTTTCTGTTTCGTTACAATGTATTAGTACAGATAAAACAGTCTAAAGTGGTAAAGTCATAGAGAATTTGAACACAATGGGGGTCATTTACTAAGGGCCCGATTCGCGTTTTCCCGACGTGTTGACCGAATATTTCCGATTTGCGCCGATTTCCCCTGAATTGCCCCGGAATTTGGGTGCACGCGATCGGATTTTGGCACATCGGCGCTGGCATGCACACGACGGAAATCGGGGGGCGTGGCCGAACGAAAACCCGATGGATTCGGAAAAACCGCCGCATTTAAAAAAAGAAAAGTGTTGCGGAGCTTGCACTTACCTTCACCAGGTATAGGCCGGTGAACTTGAGTGCGTTCCGATGCTCTTCAGCGCAGCAGCGCCACCTGGTGGACGGAGGAACTGCCTTAATGAATCGCGGCCGGACCCGAATCCACCGCAGAGAACGCGCCGCTGGATCGCGAATGGACCGGGTAAGTAAATCTGCCCCAATGTGAAAGTGAGTGTCTTCCAGAAAGTTGCAGAAATGGAACTGGACAATCCCTTTAACCGCTAGATCATACACAAGCCATAGCACAGGCTTCTCCCCTACCTGCTGGATGAACAGGTTGCAGACCTCCTGCATCAGGACGATGATCCGGGTCGGGGTGTTGTAGTACTTGGACTGGGCCCACACCAGGCACAGCACGTGCATCAGGGGGACTATCAGGGGCTTCACCTCATTGAACTCCACATTCTCAATTTCTTCAAAATGTCGCAGGAGGGGCTTCAGATAGAGATTAATATCCTGGGCTTCTGACAGGGCTGCAGACAAGACGTACAAGGTTACAGGCAGAAGTGTCGCCCTCCTGTGCAGTCTGTTACAGTGTATCAGTCTCCAGTCCTATCCGTAGATCTCAGAGAATGGTCAAGACTGGGTACAATGGTAACAGAACCTCAGCAGTGAAAACATATGATATGTAGTGGCTACTCACAGCAGATTCTCCAACTCTACTGGGGCAATGGGGCATAACACACCCCAAGTGCTGGAATATAGGGCCATATTTCACAGTCCTGCTGCTACTAACAACATATATCAAAGGTATGCTTCCCCATCTCTCCTAAAACAAACAGCAGTAAGCACAGAGCACAGCAGTGTGAGGACACTTCCTCCAGTGCACTTGGAGAATATAAATCCATATTTCACTGTCCTGCTCCTGACAGCAACATAGACAAAGCTTATGCATCTCTCCAGGGACAGTACTTAACACTGGCTGCAGAGAGCACAGCAGTGTGTGGAAACACCCCCATTATACTCAACACTGGCTGCAGAGAGCACAGCAGTGTGAGGAAACACACCCATTATACTCAACACTGGCTGCAGAGAGCACAGCAGTGTGAGGAAACACCCCCATTATACTCAACACTGGCTGCAGAGAGCACAGCAGTGTGAGGAAACACCCCCATTATACTCAACACTGGCTGCAGAGAGCACAGCAGTGTGAGGAAACACCCCCATTATACTCAACACTGGCTGCAGAGAGCACAGCAGTGTGAGGAAACACCCCATTATACGTAATACTGGCTGCAGAGAGCACAGCAGTGTGAGAAAACACCCCCATTATACGTAACACTGGCTGCAGAGAGCACAGCAGTGTGAGAAAACACCCCCATTATACGTAACACTGGCTGCAGAGAGCACAGCAGTGTGAGGAAACACCCCCATTATATGCAACACTGGCTGCAGAGAGCACAGCAGTGTGAGGAAACACCCCCATTATACATAACACTGGCTGCAGAGAGCACAGCAGTGTGAGGAAACACCCCATTATACGTAATACTAGCTGCAGAGAGCACAGCAGTGTGAGGAAACACCCCCATTATACATAACACTGGCTGCAGAGAGCACAGCAGTGTGAGGAAACACCCCCATTATACATAACACTGGCTGCAGAGAGCACAGCAGTGTGAGGAAACATAATCTTTACCTGCTACGACATCCTTGAACAAAGCCTTGAAGGCTGGGAAGTAGCTGCTCTCCACCCTCTCCAGCAGCTCGGCCATCTTCCGCACCTTCCTGGTTTTCAGCTGATTGTATATACACTCCAGGTCGGCCAATCTGCAGAGAATAATACATAAAACAATAAGATAATAATCTTAAGAAAATAAGACAACATTTTCTTTTTATTTTACATATTAGTAATCACATAATCACATAATCCACAAATAACAAAATAATAAAAAAACAACTAAACAAATAATAATAGTAGTAGTAAATGAAATAGTAAAAAATAGGTAAAGTAATAAGTATAAGACTAGGAAGGCCTGGCTGCCCCGCTCCTGTGCATAGGCTGTATGTGGTATTACAGATCAGACCCACAATACCAGATATAGCCAGCGGACACAAGTGGCGCTGTTTTCTGCAGACCTGTATCTCATCCTGATCATCACCTTTATGCTTAGAGATGTAACACTGTAACTGTGGATGAGCAGCTATTCCCCGCACACATCTAATGCCACATGCACACTCGGAGACCTTTGTCAGCGTTATTCTACCTGTTTTTCCAGAAATCCAGCTCCACACTTGGGTTCGGATTCTTCCCCTGTAGTAGCTGCTCGGAGGACTCTCTCTTGAGCACCCCCCGAACCTGATGGCTCCACTGTATGATGGCCGACTCGATGGCATGGACGATCGTCTTGTCAAGGTTGTCACTGCAGAAGTAATAAAAAAAAAATGACTCTACTCTGTGGTGCTGGAAAAATTCTGCACTGTCCACTAGGATCAGCACATTCCTCTCCTGAAATACTCTGCGCTGCTGGGGACCCTCTCATCCTATGTATGATCGTATTATACACTAAATCTGCACACCTTCTCTTAAATACTCTGTGCTGCTGTGTACTGTGATCCTTCTTTCACATAACTATCATCATATAACCTTAAGTCATATCAGCACCCTTCTCCTTAAATTCTCTGTGCTGCTGGGAGACCCTGCACCTACATCTACATTACAATCAGTGTATATAAAAGTAAGTGCACTCGTTTTCTGACGTCCTCTGTGCTGCTGTTACTACAATGGGGGTCATTTACTAAGGGCCCAATTCGCGTTTTCCCGACGTGTTACCCGAATATTTCCGATTTGCGCCGATTTCCCCTGAATTGCCCCGGGATTTTGGCGCACGCGATCGCATTGTGGCGCATCAGCGTCGGCATGCGTGGCCGAACGAAAACCCGACGTATTCGGAAAAACCGCCGCATTTAAAAACCGAAAATGTGTCGCTTGGGAAGCGCTTACCTTCACCTGGTCCAGCTCGGTGTATTCCGGCGCGTTCAGATGATTTTCAGCGCAGCAGCGCCATCTGGTGGATGGCGGAGGAACTACCTTCATAAATCCCGTCCGGTCCCGAATCCTGTGCAGAGAACGCGCCGCTGGATCGTGAATGGGCCGGGTAAGTAAATCTGCCCCAATGTGTTCTGGGCCTGGCCGTGCCATAATAATAATAATTCTTTATTTATATAGCGCACACAGATTACGCAGCGCTGCACAAAGCATGACAAATTGGTCCCTGTCCCCAATGGGGCTCACAATCTAAACAACCTACCTGTATGTTTTGGAGTGTGGGAGGAAACCGGAGGACCCGGAGGAAACCCACGCAAACACGGAGAGAACATACAAACTCTTTGCAGATGTTGACCTGGGTGGGACTTGAACCCAGGACCCCAGTGCTGCAAGGCAGAAGTGCTAGCCATCTATTATGGATGCACGTGAGTGACTTGCACTCTCGGCCCCCTCTTCCTGGCAGCGCTCCGGCTTTTTAACGCGTCTTTGCCGTGTGATTTGTGATGTATCGATAATCCTTCTTTGTAACGGAGCGGCCGGAGAGGATTAAACAAAATCAACATAAATCACCAATCGATAAGCCCGTAAAAAGCAGAGAGCAAAGAGAAGCCGCCATCACCCGCCTGATAATTTTATGGTTGTAGTAATCACCGCTGAGCCCCCTCTGGTTGTGTAAGGGTTAACCCGCTGCACGAGGCTCTGGACAGCCCAGGCCCTAAAAAAATTATCTCACAATACAAATAGGGGAATATTTCTGGAGGAAGGGAGTTTATTTCTCTTCTCTTGCTCCGAGTCTCTTACCAAGTGCTGGAAGTTTCTGGCATAGGATATAACATGACTAATCCGGATATCCGGACCCCCAACTACCTGGTGTAGAGCTGCACCCGTGATCAGAGGAGGTGCAGAGACGGGACCCCACCTGTCCGAAAGTGATGTCACATTCTAGTGGATAGACCCCACAGTGATGTCACATTCTAGTGGATAGACCCCACAGTGATGTCACATTCTAGTGGATAGACCCCACAGTGATGTCACATTCTAGTGGATAGACCCCACAGTGATGTCACATTCTAGTGGATAGACCCCACAGTGATGTCACATTCTAGTGCCTAGACCCCACAGTGATGTCACATTCTAGTGGATAGACCCCACAGTGATGTCACATTCTAGTGGATAGACCCCCACAGTGATGTCACATTCTAGTGGATAGACCCCACAGTGATGTCACATTCTAGTGGATAGACCCCACAGTGATGTCACATTCTAGTGGATAGACCCCACAGTGATGTCACATTCTAGTGGATAGACCCCCACAGTGATGTCACATTCTAGTGGATAGACCCCACAGTGATGTCACATTCTAGTGGATAGACCCCACAGTGATGTCACATTCTAGTGGATAGACCCCACAGTGATGTCACATTCTAGTGGATAGACCCCACAGTGATGTCACATTCTAGTGCCTAGACCCCATAGTGATGTCACATTCTAGTGCCTAGACCCCACAGTGATGTCACATTCTAGTGGATAGACCCCCACAGTGATGTCACATTCTAGTGGATAGACCCCACAGTGATGTCACATTCTAGTGGATAGACCCCCACAGTGATGTCACATTCTAGTGGATAGACCCCCACAGTGATGTCACATTCTAGTGGATAGACCCCCACAGTGATGTCACATTCTAGTGGATAGACCCCACAGTGATGTCACATTCTAGTGGATAGACCCCCACAGTGATGTCACATTCTAGTGGATAGACCCCCACAGTGATGTCACATTCTAGTGGATAGACCCCCACAGTGATGTCACATTCTAGTGGATAGACCCCACAGTGATGTCACATTCTAGTGGATAGACCCCACAGTGATGTCACATTCTAGTGGATAGTCCCCCACAGTGATGTCACATTCTAGTGGATAGACCCCACAGTGATGTCACATTCTAGTGGATAGACCCCCACAGTGATGTCACATTCTAGTGGATAGACCCCACAGTGATGTCACATTCTAGTGGATAGACCCCACAGTGATGTCACATTCTAGTGGATAGACCCCACAGTGATGTCACATTCTAGTGGATAGACCCCACAGTGATGTCACATTCTAGTGGATAGACCCCACAGTGATGTCACATTCTAGTGGATAGACCCCACAGTGATGTCACATTCTAGTGGATAGACCCCACAGTGATGTCACATTCTAGTGCCTAGACCCCACAGTGATGTCACATTCTAGTGGATAGACCCCACAGTGATGTCACATTCTAGTGGATAGACCCCACAGTGATGTCACATTCTAGTGGATAGACCCCACAGTGATGTCACATTCTAGTGGATAGACCCCACAGTGATGTCACATTCTAGTGGATAGACCCCACAGTGATGTCACATTCTAGTGGATAGACCCCACAGTGATGTCACATTCTAGTGCCTAGACCCCACAGTGATGTCACATTCTAGTGGATAGACCCCACAGTGATGTCACATTCTAGTGCCTAGACCCCACAGTGATGTCACATTCTAGTGGATAGACCCCCACAGTGATGTCACATTCTAGTGGATAGACCCCACAGTGATGTCACATTCTAGTGGATAGACCCCCACAGTGATGTCACATTCTAGTGGATAGACCCCCACAGTGATGTCACATTCTAGTGGATAGACCCCCACAGTGATGTCACATTCTAGTGGATAGACCCCACAGTGATGTCACATTCTAGTGGATAGACCCCCACAGTGATGTCACATTCTAGTGGATAGACCCCCACAGTGATGTCACATTCTAGTGGATAGACCCCCACAGTGATGTCACATTCTAGTGGATAGACCCCACAGTGATGTCACATTCTAGTGGATAGACCCCACAGTGATGTCACATTCTAGTGGATAGTCCCCCACAGTGATGTCACATTCTAGTGGATAGACCCCACAGTGATGTCACATTCTAGTGGATAGACCCCCACAGTGATGTCACATTCTAGTGGATAGACCCCCACAGTGATGTCACATTCTAGTGGATAGACCCCACAGTGATGTCACATTCTAGTGGATAGACCCCCATAGTGATGTCACATTCTAGTGGATAGACCCCACAGTGATGTCACATTCTAGTGGATAAGACCCCACAGTGATGTCACATTCTAGTGGATAGACCCCACAGTGATGTCACATTCTAGTGGATAGACCCCCACAGTGATGTCACATTCTAGTGGATAGACCCCACAGTGATGTCACATTCTAGTGGATAGACCCCACAGTGATGTCACATTCTAGTGGATAGACCCCACAGTGATGTCACATTCTAGTGGATAGACCCCCACAGTGATGTCACATTCTAGTGGATAGACCCCCACAGTGATGTCACATTCTAGTGGATAGACCCCCACAGTGATGTCACATTCTAGTGGATAGACCCCACAGTGATGTCACATTCTAGTGGATAGACCCCACAGTGATGTCACATTCTAGTGGATAGACCCCCACAGTGATGTCACATTCTAGTGGATAGACCCCCACAGTGATGTCACATTCTAGTGGATAGACCCCACAGTGATGTCACATTCTAGTGGATAGACCCCACAGTGATGTCACATTCTAGTGGATAGACCCCACAGTGATGTCACATTCTAGTGGATAGACCCCCACAGTGATGTCACATTCTAGTGGATAGACCCCACAGTGATGTCACATTCTAGTGGATAGACCCCACAGTGATGTCACATTCTAGTGGATAGACCCCCACAGTGATGTCACATTCTAGTGGATAGTCCCCACAGTGATGTCACAATCTAGTGGATAGACCCCCACAGTGATGTCACATTCTAGTGGATAGACCCCCACAGTGATGTCACATTCTAGTGGATAGACCCCACAGTGATGTCACATTCTAGTGGATAGACCCCACAGTGATGTCACATTCTAGTGGATAGACCCCACAGTGATGTCACATTCTAGTGGATAGACCCCACAGTGATGTCACATTCTAGTGGATAGACCCCACAGTGATGTCACATTCTAGTGGATAGACCCCACAGTGATGTCACATTCTAGTGGATAGACCCCCACAGTGATGTCACATTCTAGTGGATAGACCCCCACAGTGATGTCACATTCTAGTGGATAGACCCCACAGTGATGTCACATTCTAGTGGATAGACCCCCACAGTGATGTCACATTCTAGTGGATAGACCCCACAGTGATGTCACATTCTAGTGGATAGACCCCACAGTGATGTCACATTCTAGTGGATAGACCCCACAGTGATGTCACATTCTAGTGGATAGACCCCCACAGTGATGTCACATTCTAGTGCCTAGACCCCACAGTGATGTCACATTCTAGTGCCTAGACCCCACAGTGATGTCACATTCTAGTGGACAGACCCCCACAGTGATGTCACATTCTAGTGGATAGACCCCACAGTGATGTCACATTCTAGTGGATAGACCCCACAGTGATGTCACATTCTAGTGGATAGACCCCACAGTGATGTCACATTCTAGTGGATAGACCCCACAGTGATGTCACATTCCAGTGGATAGACCCCACAGTGATGTCACATTCTAGTGGATAGACCCCCACAGTGATGTCACATTCTAGTGGATAGACCCCACAGTGATGTCACATTCTAGTGGATAGACCCCCACAGCGATGTCACATTCTAGTGGATAGACCCCACAGTGATGTCACATTCTAGTGGATAGACCCCCACAGTGATGTCCCATTCTAGTGGATAGACCCCACAGTGATGTCACATTCTAGTGGATAGACCCCCACAGTGATGTCACATTCTAGTGGATAGACCCCACAGTGATGTCACATTCTAGTGGATAGACCCCCACAGTGATGTCACATTCTAGTGGATAGACCCCCACAGTGATGTCCCATTCTAGTGGATAGACCCCACAGTGATGTCACATTCTAGTGGATAGACCCCCACAGTGATGTCACATTCTAGTGGATAGACCCCCACAGTGATGTCACATTCTAGTGGATAGACCCCACAGTGATGTCACATTCTAGTGGATAAGACCCCACAGTGATGTCACATTCTAGTGGATAGACCCCACAGTGATGTCACATTCTAGTGGATAAGACCCCACAGTGATGTGTCACCTTCGCTCTCGGGGTCAGTGGTGGTCCCAGAGATCACACCCCCTACTTTTATGATAGGGAAATACATGCAAGTTTGTAACAAAATTCACAACCAAATCAGCATCAAATCGTGCAAATTACTTGCCCGTGACATGATTTGATGCAGATTTGGTAGTGGATTTTGGAGCTGGTCCTGGGTTTAGATTAGAGGAGACGCTTACTTACTTTTTGTCGCCCTCGTAGTCGATGTACTCCACTTTCTCGGAGCCTGAAGGCAGCGGCAGCAGCGTCTTCCCCCGCACCTGCCCAGACATTACAAAGGTGCAGCTCTTCAGGTTATTAACGTGACGCATGACGTCCTGCGACACCACGTGTGGCCACGTCTGATGGTTCTTCTGATTCGCCAAGACGGGGACGATGACCTGCGAGGAGAAGATAGAAAGGGACGTTATCTTCACAGAACATTACACTGGGGGTCACGGGGGGCCCTCACCCAGCTTTCCCAGGACACAATCTAGTGATTTCTACCTGTTGCTGTTATAACTCTAGACTCGCTGTTACAGTCTCAGGTGTGAAAGCAATGTCTGAGCACAAGTTCAGGTCACAGCTCTCTCCCTGCAGCAATCCCTAAACTGGGACATAGCTACAATAATTGCCGACTCCATCAGACACAGTATAAGCTCGGTCTCCTTAGGCTCTTACGTTCCAGCCCCTCACCCATCACGTACAGGGCCACCCATTATTTGTAGGTTACATAAATGTCATCTCCGGCTGGAGGTTTGCAAATAAAAGCGATGATAAAGACAAATGAATCGTATGATTGTTATTAATTAAACGCCGCGCATCCACAAGTCCATAAGAAACACATTTATATCCATTTTTCATGTCACGCTGCGGCCGGAGGAGAAACAACCAAGAATCTGATTGTATCTGCTCCGATGTGCGGCAGAGGAGACACAGAACCATCCACCAGGAGGAAGATACGCAGAGCAATACTGCCCTCTAGTGCTCACCCCTGGGAGGACACTCATGTCATGTAAGTACACTGGGCGCATTACTAAGGGCCGGCACCAGTTTTCTGTCTGACTTTGCACGTTCTTTTCAGTGGAAACTGCTTGTACAGGTATATAAGAAGCTGCTCTATTCTTCATGCAACACAAATGTCATCACTGTAATGGGCGTCCCGATGCAGCAGAAGTGTGTGGCAAGCCATATGCTAAAGGCGCACCAAAAGAAAGTAACTGCACCACCAGCAGCAGAATAGTGAGTGCAGCTCTGGGAGCTTATTTACTAAGGATGTGCTACTCACGTTCGTCGAAATGTTAACAGTTTTTAAGATTAGCGCCGCTGGGACAGGTATTTAACAATGGTTTGTGCTGAGATTGTGTTGGACGCGATCGGATTTTGGTGCAGCTGCACTGGCTTCCATGCGACAGAATTTTGTGGGTGGCCTGAACAATCTGACTGATACGGACAGAGTGCGGGATTTAAGATTCAAATTGTGTCGCAAGCCAAGCACTTACAGGCACCAGGAAGAAGAAGGTGAACTCCAGGGACCTGAGCGGGGAAGCAACACATGTAGGATATCGCGGCCGAGTGCATGATCGTTGGACAATGCACTTTCGGGAACTCTGAGGAACTGGGTTTGTAAATGTGCCCCAGTGACTGCACCAGCAGCAGAATAGTGAGCGCAGCTCTGGAGCACAGAGACAAGCTGTGACATTTAGCAGTGCAGATACATCATCTTTATGTCACTTTCTATTCCTTCAGACAAGTAAGCACATAATCGGTGTGAATAGCTGACAGTGGATGAATGGTCTCTGCAGGGGAGGCCTCAGGACAATGCATGGTCCCTGTGGCAACTGTACACAAACTTGTCACCACTAATGGCCTGTGCCCCTTTAACCCCTGAAATTCCAGTGAAAAACTAAAAGGCACCTTAAGCCGCTTAACCCTCTTGTCAACATAGAATGTGAGCTGCGTCGCTGTGTAGTCAATAGGCTTCCTGGCAGGAGGAGTCTGACATCATATAGATGTCATATAGAGGGTCCCCGCGCTCAGGACCCCCATCTATCACACCAGTACAGCTATCTGCATACTGGGGGGAAGCAGATGTACCCTGATCCCCTGTTCCTCCTGCCACGGACCGCTATGACCTGCCAAGATGACCCTGACCTCGATGACCCTGACCTCGCCATTCAGAGCTGCCACTGTGTGCACCTGACCTGTCAATCAATGGCAGCAAACACCTAATGACTGAACAAACATTGACCTTATGCAGTCTGATCACAGGGTGTAATTGTCTTACCCGCTAACCCTTAAACTGCTGGGCAAACATCCTACATACCTCCTAGCAGGAGGTGCCCCAAGTGACTGGTGGTAATGTATGTCCTAGGGATAGAGATGGAGCTGAATACACAGCTCCCTGCTCCACCATACAGACTGTGCCGCCATCAGCTCCCTGCTCCACCATACAGACTGTGCAGCCATCAGCTCCCTGCTCCACCATACAGACTGTGCCGCCATCAGCTCCCTGCTCCACCATACAGACTGTGCAGCCATCAGCTCCCTGCTCCACCATACAGACTGTGCAGCCATCAGCTCCCTGCTCCACCATACAGACTGTGCAGCCATCAGCTCCCTGCTCCACCATACAGACTGTGCCGCCATCAGCTCCCTGCCCCACCATACAGACTGTGCCGCCATCAGCTCCCTGCTCCACCATACAGACTGTGCAGCCATCAGCTCCCTGCTCCACCATACAGACTGTGCCGCCATCAGCTCCCTGCTCCACCATACAGACTGTGCAGCCATCAGCTCCCTGCTCCACCATACAGACTGTGCCGCCATCAGCTCCCTGCTCCACCATACAGACTGTGCCGCCATCAGCTCCCTGCTCCACCATACAGACTGTGCAGTCATCAGCTCCCTGCTCCACCATACAGACTGTGCAGCCATCAGCTCCCTGCTCCTCCATACAGACTGTGCAGACATCAGCTCCCTGCTCCACCATACAGACTGTGCAGCCATCAGCTCCCTGCTCCACCATACAGACTGTGCCGCCATCAGCTCCCTGCTCCACCATACAGACTGTGCAGCCATCAGCTCCCTGCTCCACCATACAGACTGTGCAGCCATCAGCTCCCTGCTCCACCATACAGACTGTGCCGCCATCAGCTCCCTGCCCCACCATACAGACTGTGCCGCCATCAGCTCCCTGCTCCACCATACAGACTGTGCCGCCATCAGCTCCCTGCTCCACCATACAGACTGTGCAGCCATCAGCTCCCTGCTCCACCATACAGACTGTGCAGTCATCAGCTCCCTGCTCCACCATACAGACTGTGCAGCCATCAGCTCCCTGCTCCTCCATACAGACTGTGCAGCCATCAGCTCCCTGCTCCACCATACAGAATGTGCAGCCATCAGCTCCCTGCTCCACCATACAGACTGTGCAGCCATCAGCTCCCTGCTCCACCATACAGACTGTGCAGCCATCAGCTCCCTGCTCCACCATACAGACTGTGCAGCCATCAGCTCCCTGCTCCACCATACAGACTGTGCAGCCATCAGCTCCCTGCTCCACCATACAGACTGTGCAGCCATCAGCTCCCTGCTCCACCATACAGACTGTGCAGCCATCAGCTCCCTGCTCCACCATACAGACTGTGCAGCCATCAGCTCCCTGCTCCACCATACAGACTGTGCAGTCATCAGCTCACTGCTTCACCATACAGACTGTGCAGCCATCAGCTCCCTGCTCCACCATACAGACTGTGCAGCCATCAGCTCCCTGCTCCACCATACAAACTGTGCAGTCATCAGCTCCCTGCTCCACCATACAGACTGTGCTACCATCAGCTCCCTGCTCCACCATACAGACTGTGCTACCATCAGCTCCCTGCTCCACCATACAAACTGTGGCGCCATCTGCTCCCTGCTCCACCATACAGACTGTGCTACCTGCTCCACCGTACAGACTGTGCCGCCATCAGCTCCCTGCTCCACCATACAGACTGTGCTACCATCAGCCCCCTGCTCCATCATACAGACTGTGCCGCCATCAGCCCCCTGCTCCACCATACAAACTGTGCCGCCATCAGCTCCCTGCTCCACCATACAAATTGTGCAGCCATCAGCTCCCTGCTCCACCATACAGACTGTGGCGCCATCTGCTCCCTGCTCCACCATACAGACTGTGCAGCCATCAGCTCCCTGCTCCACCATACAGACTGTGCTACCATCAGCTCCCTGCTCCACCATACAGACTGTGCCGCCATCAGCTCCCTGCTCCACCATACAGACTGTGCAGCCATCAGCTCCCTGCTCCACCATATAGACTGTGCTACCATCAGCTCCCTGCTCCACCATACAGACTGTGCAGTCATCAGCTCCCTGCTCCACCATACAGACTGTGCAGTCATCAGCTCCCTGCTCCTCCATACAAACTGTGGCGCCATCTGCTCCCTGCTCCACCATACAGACTGTGCCACCATCAGCTCCCTGCCCCACCATACAGACTGTTCAGCCATCAGCTCCCTGCTCCACCATACAGACTGTGCCGCCATCAGCTCCCTGCTCCACCATACAGAGTGTGCAGCCATCAGCTCCCTGCTCCACCATACAGACTGTGCAGTCATCAGCTCCCTGCCCCACCATACAGACTGTGCCGCCATCAGCTCCCTGCTCCACCATACAGAGTGTGCCGCCATCAGCTCCCTGCTCCACCATACAAACTGTGCAGCCATCAGCTCCCTGCTCCACCATACAGACTGTGGCGCCATCTGCTCCCTGCTCCACCATACAGACTGTGCAGCCATCAGCTCCCTGCTCCACCATACAGACTGTGCTACCATCAGCTCCCTGCTCCACCGTACAGACTGTGCCGCCATCAGCTCGCTGCTCCACCATACAGACTGTGCAGCCATCAGCTCCCTGCTCCACCATATAGACTGTGCTACCATCAGCTCCCTGCTCCACCATACAGACTGTGCAGTCATCAGCTCCCTGCTCCACCATACAGACTGTGCAGCCATCAGCTCCCTGCTCCACCATACAGACTGTGCCGCCATCAGCTCCCTACTCCACCATACAGACTGTGCTACCATCAGCCCCCTGCTCCATCATACAGACTGTGCCGCCATCAGCTCCCTGCTCCACCATACAGAGTGTGGTGCCATCAGCTACCTGCTCCACCATACAAACTGTGCAGTCATCAGCTCCCTGCTCCACCATACAAACTGTGGCGCCATCTGCTCCCTGCTCCACCATACAGACTGTGCTACCTGCTCCACCGTACAGACTGTGCCGCCATCAGCTCCCTGCTCCACCATACAGACTGTGCAGTCATCAGCTCCCTGCTCCACCATACAGACTGTGCAGCCATCAGCTCCCTGCTCCTCCATACAGACTGTGCAGCCATCAGCTCCCTTCTCCACCATACAGACTGTGCCGCCATCAGCTCCCTGCTCCACCATACAGACTGTGCAGCCATCAGCCCCCTGCTCCACCATACAGACTGTGCAGCCATCAGCTCCCTGCTCCACCATACAGACTGTGCAGTCATCAGCTCCCTGCTCCACCATACAGACTGTGCAGCCATCAGCTCCCTGCTCCACCATACAGACTGTGCAGCCATCAGCTCCCTGCTCCACCATACAAACTGTGCAGTCATCAGCTCCCTGCTCCACCATACAGACTGTTCAGCCATCAGCTCCCTGCTCTACCATACAGACTGTTCAGCCATCAGCTCCCTGCTCCACCATACAGACTGTGCCACCATCAGCTCCCTGCCCCACCATACAGACTGTGCCGCCATCAGCTCCCTGCTCCACCATACAGAGTGTGCAGCCATCAGCTCCCTACTCCACCATACAAACTGTGCAGTCATCAGCTCCCTGCTCCACCATACAGACTGTGCCGCCATCAGCTCCCTGCTCCACCATACAGACTGTGCAGCCATCAGCTCCCTGCTCCACCATACAGACTGTTCAGCCATCAGCTCCCTGCTCCACCATACAGACTGTTCAGCCATCAGCTCCCTGCTCCACCATACAGACTGTGCCACCATCAGCTCCCTGCCCCACCATACAGACTGTGCCGCCATCAGCTCCCTGCTCCACCATACAGACTGTGCCGCCATCAGCTCCCTGCTCCACCATACAGACTGTGCCGCCATCAGCTCCCTGCTCCACCATACCGACTGTGCAGCCATCAGCTCCCTGCTCCACCATACAGACTGTGCCGCCATCAGCTCCCTGCTCCACCATACAGACTGTGCAGCCATCAGCTGCCTGCTCCACCATACAGACTGTGCAGCCATCAGCTCCCTGCTCCACCATACAGACTGTTCAGCCATCAGCTCCCTGCTCCACCATACAGACTGTTCAGCCATCAGCTCCCTGCTCCACCATACAGACTGTTCAGCCATCAGCTCCCTGCTCCACCATACAGACTGTGCTACCATCAGCTCCCTGCTCCACCATACAGACTGTGCCGCCATCAGCCCCCTGCTCCACCATACAGACTGTGCCGCCATCAGCTCCCTGCTCCACCATACAGACTGTTCAGCCATCAGCTCCCTTCTCCACCATACAGACTGTGCTACCATCAGCTCCCTGCTCCACCATACAGACTGTGCCGCCATCAGCCCCCTGCTCCACCATACAGACTGTGCAGCCATCAGCTCCCTGCTCCACCATACAGACTGTGCAGCCATCAGCTCCCTGCTCCACCATACAGACTGTGCAGTCATCAGCTCCCTGCTCCACCATACAGACTGTGCCGCCATCAGCTCCCTGCTCCACCATACAGACTGTGCCGCCATCAGCTCCCTGCTCCACCATACAGACTGTGCAGCCATCAGCTCCCTGCTCCACCATACAGACTGTGCAGCCATCAGCTCCCTGCTCCACCATACAGACTGTGCAGTCATCAGCTCCCTGCTCCACCATACAGACTGTGCAGCCATCAGCTCCCTGCTCCACCATACAGACTGTGCCGCCATCAGCCCCCTGCTCCACCATACAGACTGTGCAGCCATCAGCTCCCTGCTCCACCATACAGACTGTGCAGCCATCAGCTCCCTGCTCCACCATACAGACTGTGCCGCCATCAGCTCCCTTTATAAACACATGTACAATAAGTTTCCACTTTCTTTCTTATGCAAAGTGAAACAGAAAACTGGTGCAAACACTTTAGTAAACGTGCGCCATTGCTGGGTTCATCTGAATCCAAACAGAAACATTTGTGTTTGCAGCCAGAATCTGAAAATTTGCCTCTGCTATCAATCGTCTATGTATCTCCTGCCATGCATACAAAGCTATCATTACCTGCCCTGCTCACACAGGTGAAGTTTTGTTACTATGTATCAGTTAGGACACTATACTAGGTGGTTCTCCATATTCCAGGTTCCCCTTAATCAATAACATGTCGCTGTGTCAGTCTTCACTGACATTCTGGATTTGAGTTCATGAAGAAGGCAGAGCAGGATGAACAGTGTTACAGATCCCTGCCAGGATTGGCCGTGACCCCGAGAACCCCCTTTATGGCTGGCACCGGGCACTTGATGTCATTCAATCCCGGACGGTTCTGTAGTAACGCAGCGACCCGTTCTCACAGTGATGCCAAGGAGCCCCGGAGCCGGGGTGAGCGGTAACCGGAGCCCTCCTTTATTATAATATCTTCATTGTCTCTGCTTTTATTTTAATCCATTAATAGGATGTGATGTATAAAGCGGCAGGAGAGCGCCGAGGCCGTAACAACCTGCATTATTCATCTTGTACCAGAATGGGCGCAGGATATGCAGAACCAGGGGTGAGCAGGTCAAGCACTGGGTCAGTGATCCGGATCAGGGACTACATGGGAACCAGTTACTAATACAGGTCCCTGCACGCTCTGAACCTGCGTTATTAATGATCTGGCTGTGTGTCAGTCTATACTGTCATGCTGGAATTTGATTCATGCACTGAAAAAGAATCTGAATACTGAGAGCTGTAGACACTTTGTAGCCCATAGGCCTCCTGCAGGCGGCCATATTTGATCAGTGTAATAGTGACTGGATGTCGGCTGGGACCTAGGACCCCGGGTTATGATGCTGACATCTGGTGCACATTACACGTCTGTGTGAGACCATGGAATGATGGGAGTAAAAAATCTGAAAAAATTGGATAAATGAATGGCTACACATGGGCACTAGATATAAGGATACAGATACGTGTCCTCTGCCTGATACACAGGACCAAAACCTCAGCCACTGGGGGCGACGACACTGAAGATTCATGGGATAAATTAGGTCACTGTCATCGACCAGTCTATAGACTGCTTTCTATAAAACAGCGCCTCGCCTGGTGAAAAATGTGCTATTACAACTCAGAATTATCAAACGGGTATGAGACCCGACACATCACAAGAGCAGGGGGGGGTCCAATGGGGTCCGAGAAACTTCCGCCTGACCCCTCATTGCTCCCCAAAAGCAGCTCCATATAGATGAAAGGAGCAAAACGGACATGCACGCTCGTCTGCTCCATTATATATTGGAAACCACGAGTGGTCCGACGGAGGTACCACGGGCCCCCTATTCTCGTGATCTGTGGGAGTCTCACCACTTAGACCCCACTAATCAGCAGGTTAGGCCCTATTCCATGGATAGGGCCTAACTTGTTTTGAGGGAAAACCCCTTTAATTTGAAAGGGCTGAGCTGTAATACCACGCAAAACCTACACCCAGGTGTGGCGCTATTTTTATAAAGAAAGCAGCCATGTATTTTTTTGAATATTAGACAAAATTAGTAA
This sequence comes from Engystomops pustulosus, assembly GCF_040894005.1. NCBI lineage: Eukaryota > Metazoa > Chordata > Amphibia > Anura > Leptodactylidae > Engystomops > Engystomops pustulosus. Next base: position 186,329,697 of record NC_092416.1, on the reverse strand, counting down.
ATCAGCCTCATTGTTTCAAATACTTTCCACATCTCTGCTTGCTGTTAGTGAATGGGAACATAATTTTAGCTATACGGTGAGGTGTTCATGAGCAGCGGATTTGCTCCATATTTCGGCTGCTGAAAATCCCTTATCCTCCTCTGAGTGCCGTTAGCCTCAGTGAAAGGTGATCGAATCTCTGCAACAATCTGCAGCGAGTGAATATACACTTATATACAGGAATCCTCTTGTCTCAGGTATTAAAGGGGATGTCTGGAGGTCGGAAAGTATGTCCGCTTACATCCAAGCAATTCTTCTCTCCTTACCATGGATAGTGCATGGGATTACGACTAAGCTCCATTCGTCTCTATACGGCTGAGATGCAATACCAGCACCAGCCATGCTCTGGAGTGGCGCTGTTTTTAGAAGAAAGCAGGTCAATCCCTTTAATGACAAAGCCTCAGGACATATGTGAGACCAACAACTATACTAAAAACAGAGGCGGCCTGACCCCCCATCCTGTAGGCCCAGCATGCCGCCGGCTCCTCATTCACTTCTATGGGAGAGACACAAGTAGCTGATGCTGTTTGCTTGACTGTTTGTGGGCACCCAGCAATCTTATCATGTGGTCAGGCCACGCGTGGTCCATGGCACAGACTGACAATGGTAGAACGGTTCAGCTCTAATAAATATCTGACGAGATCAGGTCAGTCTTTTGCATGTAAACAATATTTCCATTCACTGCCCGGAAGCAGGAATCTTGAAAATGGAGAGTAAATCAGAACACTGAGCCTATAGGAAACTACAGAACCTTTCATGATACTGTGACCCATGTTGTTCTCGCATCTCTGTGGTCCAGTTTTCATTGATTTCTGGGCTGTGATTTTTGTAGTGTTTTGTAAAATTTTAGCAAAAATCACAAAACGGCGTGAAATGACTGCGCAGTGTGAACAGGGCCTGAGGTCCCTGTGTCACTGTGTCAAGGTCAAGGTGTTATACTGGGATCTGTCAGGGCTCGTTCACACGTTGCGTTTTGGTTGCGTTTGAAACGCATATACAACAGCTGATGAGAGGTCATTTGCCTAATTATATTACCGTTTACGTTTGTAAACGCAATGTTATCGCATGCGTTAACAAAACGCATGTGTTAACGCTTTGTTGTAATTAGGCAAATCACCTCTCCTCAGCTGTTGTATAGGCGTTTCAAACGCAATGAAAACGCAGGTCAAAACGCAACGTGTGAACGCGCCCGCAAAGTTGGAGGAGCAAAGTTTTAGGCTACCTGCACACAATTCAGATTGTCATGCGGAAAAAGTGCATTAAATATGTGTGTGTGTTTTTTTATATTTGTGTTATTTGTAGTGCATTTTAGATGCAGATCTACGTGCGTTTTTTTTCTACATGTTCTTTTTGTTTGTTTTTTACCTGCTTTGTTTCACCTGATCATTTCAAGCTTAAACCTGCATCATATCCGTGTCATGCTGCAGATTCGATGCAGATTTTCACATGTAAATAGACTTCAATTTAAAAAAAAAAAAAAATTTTTAAAATCTGCATCTACGCGCAAGAAAAGTGACGTAATCATTATTATATTTTCCACAGGGGAAAAAAACCCCATCATCTTTGTTACTTCCAAATCCCATCTCTTAAATGCTTCTGTGTTGTATTTTGTATTTTCCGCACCATAATCTGCAGGTAAAATCCGCACATAATCCGCACATATGCAAATATCCTGAGACCTGGAGGGTTTTGCGTTTCTTACCTCTTCCACCAGTGCGGAGAAGTGATCCAGGGGCGCGTAGGACAGGTCCCCGTACACCAGGCTGCTCTTCATGGAGTCGGGGCTCAGGAAGACGTTGGGCCTCTTCAGGAAGTAGACGGCTTTATTCTTGGTGGAGTTGGGGTACTCCAGCATGGGCACCAGCAGTCCGGCCGGGCTGAGGGCCACCACCAGCACCATGTGATCGGCCTTCTCCAGGAAGTCCTGGAAGACGCTGCGGTTCTCCTCGGTGGACAGACATTTGTGCCAGCGCTCGGGCTTCAGCTTTAGGGTCTTCAGGACGTATTCCTCTATGAATTGCAGCCTCTTGTCGACGTTGGGGGCCGCCGGCTCGTCCATGTCTGTACCGGGATGGCAGAGATTTGTTCAGTTCATGTGCAGGGGCTGCAGGCAGCGAGGACTGAGGCTCCCGGCGGCTCGGATACCTCCTTCTTCTCTCTCGGCTGCTATGGGAACTCTGTTTGTATCCAGCACGTTGCAGAGAGTTGTGGTTGCTGCAGTTGGGACAATGGTTGGTTCTCTCCCCCGGGGAGGCTGTGAGGAGACAACGTGGTTACTATTGTGTGTAACTACAGACAGAGACTCTGATTAACTTGTCCGACCAGGTGGAACCGCTGCGGGGAAACAGGGACTGTGGATCCTGGGGAGGTCCTGTGTGCTGTCACCTATAACACCGTGCAGGACCTCTACATGACACGTCCTAGTGGCCCCATGTAATATCCATACAATGTCCTGGGAATCAGGGACTGTGGATCCTGGGGAGGTCCTGTGTGCTGTCACCTGTAACACTGTGCAGGACCTCTACATGACACGTCCTAGTGGCCCCATGTAATATCCATACAATGTCCTGGGAAGCTGCGGGGAATCAGGGACTGTGGATCCTGGGGAGGTCCTTTGTGCTGTCACCTGTAACACTGTGCAGGACCTCTACATGACACGTCCTAGTGGCCCCATGTAATATCCATACAATGTCCTGGGAAGCTGCGGGGAATCAGGGACTGTGGATCCTGGGGAGGTCCTTTGTGCTGTCACCTGTAACACTGTGCAGGACCTCTACATGACACGTCCTAGTGGCCCCATGTAATATCCATACAATGTCCTGGGAAGCTGCGGGGAATCAGGGACTGTGGATCCTGGGGAGGTCCTGTGTGCTGTCATCTATAACACCGTGCAGGACCTCTACATGACACGTCCTAGTGGCCCCATGTAATATCCATACAATGTCCTGGGAAGCTGCGGGGAATCAGGGACTGTGGATCCTGGGGAGGTCCTGTGTGCTGTCACCTATAACACCGTGCAGGACCTCTACATGACACGTCCTAGTGGCCCCATGTAATATCCATACAATGTCCGGGGAAGTTGTGGGAATCAGGGACTGTGGATCCTGGGGAGGTCCTGTGTGCTGTCACCTATAACACCATGCAGGACCTCTATCTGCAGGACCTATGGCCCCATGTAATCTCCATACAATGTAGCGGCTTGCAGGGCTGGTGATATTGGGGGTGTTTGGGGTGCGCCAGGTGCTTGTTTTCCCGTTACCTCTACAGTCTGAACGCACGAGACAAGACTTAGAGAAAATGTCTATAATCCGCAGTGTCGGGGGGGGGGGGGGGGGGGTGCTTAGGGGTTTGGCAGGGGGGGAGGGGCCTCTTATCTCCTACAATGTTACTCTCACTATTGTCTGCCAGTCGTTTGCTTTGTCTCAGTTTATGAGACTTGTGTCCACACTGTGATACAGCTGGAGATCTGGTACATTGTTTCCCTAAAGAGGTTGTCTGGAAGTTGAAAACAAGTCTTCTTTCTTCCAAAATCAGCGCCTCACCTGACTATGGCTCGTGCTGGTATTACAGCTCAGCGCCTCCCCTGACTATGGCTCGTGCTGGTATTACAGCTCAGCGCCTCCCCTGACTATGGCTCGTGCTGGTATTACAGCTCAGCGCCTCCCCTGACTATGGCTCGTGCTGGTATTACAGCTCAGCGCCTCCCCTGACTATGGCTCATGCCGATATTACAGCTCAGCGCCTCCCCTGACTATGGCTTGTGCTGGTATTACAGCTCAGCGCCTCCCCTGACTATGGCTCGTGCTGGTATTACAGCTCAGCGCCTCCCCTGACTATGGCTCGTGCTGGTATTACAGCTCAGCGCCTCCCCTGACTATGGCATGTGCTGGTATTACAGCTCAGCGCCTCCCCTGACTATGGCTTGTGCTGGTATTACAGCTCAGCGCCTCCCCTGACTATGGCTCGTGCTGGTATTACAGCTCAGCGCCTCCCCTGACTATGGCTCGTGCCGGTATTACAGCTCAGCGCCTCCCCTGACTATGGCTTGTGCTGGTATTACAGCTCAGCGCCTCCCCTGACTATGGCTCGTGCCGGTATTACAGCTCAGCGCCTCCCCTGACTATGGCATGTGCTGGTATTACAGCTCAGCGCCTCCCCTGACTATGGCTTGTGCTGGTATTACAGCTCAGCGCCTCCCCTGACTATGGCTCGTGCTGGTATTACAGCTCAGCGCCTCCCCTGACTATGGCTTGTGCTGGTATTACAGCTCAGCGCCTCCCCTGACTATGGCTCGTGCTGGTATTACAGCTCAGTGCCTCCCCTGACTATGGCTCGTGCTGGTATTACAGCTCAGCGCCTCCCCTGACTATGGCTTGTGCCGGGATAACAGCTCAGCGCCTCCCCTGACTATGGCTTGTGCTGGTATTACAGCTCAGCGCCTCCCCTGACTATGGCTCGTGCCGGTATTACAGCTCAGCGCCTCCCCTGACTATGGCTCGTGCTGGTATTACAGCTCAGCGCCTCCCCTGACTATGGCATGTGCTGGTATTACAGCTCAGCGCCTCCCCTGACTATGGCTTGTGCTGGTATTACAGCTCAGCGCCTCCCCTGACTATGGCTCGTGCTGGTATTGCAGCTCAGCGCCTCCCCTGACTATGGCTCGTGCTGGTATTACAGCTCAGCGCCTCCCCTGACTATGGCTCGTGCCGGTATTACAGCTCAGCGCCTCCCCTGACTATGGCATGTGCTGGTATTACAGCTCAGCGCCTCCCCTGACTATGGCTCGTGCTGGTATTACAGCTCAGCGCCTCCCCTGACTATGGCTCGTGCTGGTATTACAGCTCAGCGCCTCCCCTGACTATGGCTTGTGCTGGTATTACAGCTCAGCGCCTCCCCTGACTATGGCTCGTGCCGGTATTACAGCTCAGCGCCTCCCCTGACTATGGCATGTGCTGGTATTACAGCTCAGCGCCTCCCCTGACTATGACTCGTGCTGGTATTACAGCTCAGCGCCTCCCCTGACTATGGCTCGTGCTGGTATTACAGCTCAGCGCCTCCCCTGACTATGGCATGTGCTGGTATTACAGCTCAGCGCCTCCCCTGACTATGGCTTGTGCTGGTATTACAGCTCAGCGCCTCCCCTGACTATGGCTCGTGCTGGTATTACAGCTCAGCGCCTCCCCTGACTATGGCTCGTGTCGGTATTGCAGCTCAGCGCCTCCCCTGACTATGGCTCGTGCTGGTATTACAGCTCAGCGCCTCCCCTGACTATGGCTCGTGCCGGTATTACAGCTCAGCGCCTCCCCTGACTATGGCTCGTGCTGGTATTACAGCTCAGCGCCTCCCCTGACTATGGCTCGTGCTGGTATTACAGCTCAGCGCCTCCCCTGACTATGGCATGTGCTGGTATTACAGCTCAGCGCCTCCCCTGACTATGGCTCGTGCTGGTATTACAGCTCAGCGCCTCCCCTGACTATGGCTTGTGCTGGTATTACAGCTCAGCGCCTCCCCTGACTATGGCTTGTGCTGGTATTACAGCTCAGCGCCTCCCCTGACTATGGCTCGTGCTGGTATTACAGCTCAGCGCCTCCCCTGACTATGGCTCGTGCTGGTATTACAGCTCAGCGCCTCCCCTGACTATGGCTCGTGCTGGTATTACAGCTCAGCGCCTCCCCTGACTATGGCTAGTGCTGGTATTACAGCTCAGCGCCTCCCCTGACTATGGCTCGTGCTGGTATTACAGCTCAGCGCCTCCCCTGACTATGGCTTGTACAGGTATTACAGCTCAGCGCCTCCCCTGACTATGGCTTGTGCTGGTATTACAGCTCAGCGCCTCCCCTGACTATGGCTCATGCCGATATTACAGCTCAGCGCCTCCCCTGACTATGGCTCGTGCTGGTATTACAGCTCAGCGCCTCCCCTGACTATGGCTCGTGCTGGTATTACAGCTCAGCGCCTCCCCTGACTATGGCTTGTGCTGGTATTACAGCTCAGCGCCTCCCCTGACTATGGCTCATGCCGATATTACAGCTCAGCGCCTCCCCTGACTATGGCTCGTGCTGGTATTACAGCTCAGCGCCTCCCCTGACTATGGCTAGTGCTGGTATTACAGCTCAGCGCCTCCCCTGACTATGGCTCGTGCTGGTATTACAGCTCAGCGCCTCCCCTGACTATGGCTCGTGCTGGTATTACAGCTCAGCGCCTCCCCTGACTATGGCTCGTGCCAGTATTACAGCTCAGCGCCTCCCCTGACTATGGCTTGTGCTGGTATTACAGCTCAGCGCCTCCCCTGACTATGGCTTGTGCTGGTATTACAGCTCAGCGCCTCCCCTGACTATGGCTCGTGCTGGTATTACAGCTCAGTGCCTCCCCTGACTATGGCTCGTGCCGGTATTACAGCTCAGCGCCTCCCCTGACTATGGCTTGTGCTGGTATTACAGCTCAGCGCCTCCCCTGACTATGGCTCATGCCGATATTACAGCTCAGCGCCTCCCCTGACTATGGCTCGTGCTGGTATTACAGCTCAGCGCCTCCCCTGACTATGGCTAGTGCTGGTATTACAGCTCAGCGCCTCCCCTGACTATGGCTCGTGCTGGTATTACAGCTCAGCGCCTCCCCTGACTATGGCTCGTGCTGGTATTACAGCTCAGCGCCTCCCCTGACTATGGCTTGTACAGGTATTACAGCTCAGCGCCTCCCCTGACTATGGCTCGTGCTGGTATTACAGCTCAGCGCCTCCCCTGACTATCACTCGTGCTGGTATTACAGCTCAGCGCCTCCCCTGACTATGGCTCGTGCTGGTATTACAGCTCAGCGCCTCCCCAGAATATGGCTCGTGCTGGTATTACAGCTCAGCGCCTCCCCTGACTATGGCTTGTGCTGGTATTACAGCTCAGCGCCTCCCCTGACTATGGCTCGTGCCGGTATTACAGCTCAGCGCCTCCCCTGACTATGGCTCGTGCTGGTATTACAGCTCAGCGCCTCCCCTGACTATGGCTCGTGCTGGTATTGCAGCTCAGCGCCTCCCCTGACTATGGCTTGTGCTGGTATTACAGCTCAGCGCCTCCCCTGACTATGGCTCATGCCGATATTACAGCTCAGCGCCTCCCCTGACTATGGCTTGTGCCAGTATTGCAGCTCAGCGCCTCCCCTGACTATGGTGTGTGCCGGTATTACAGCTCAGCGCCTCCCCTGACTATGGCTTGTGCCAGTATTACAGCTCAGCGCCTCCCCTGACTATGGCTTGTGCTGGTATTACAGCTCAGCGCCTCCCCTGACTATGGCTCGTGCTGGAATTGCAGCTCAGCGCCTCCCCTGACTATGGCTCGTGCCGGTATTACAGCTCAGCGCCTCCCCTGACTATGGCTCATGCCGATATTACAGCTCAGCGCCTCCCCTGACTATGGCTTGTGCAGGTATTACAGCTCAGCGCCTCCCCTGACTATGGCTTGTGCCAGTATTGCAGCTCAGCGCCTCCCCTGACTATGGCTTGTGCTGGCATTACAGCTCAGCGCCTCCCCTGACTATGGCTTGTGCTGGTATTACAGCTCAGCGCCTCCCCTGACTATGGCTCGTGCCGGTATTACAGCTCAGCGCCTCCCCTGACTATATCTAGTGCTGGTATTACAGCTCAGCGCCTCCCCTGACTATGGCTTGTACAGGTATTACAGCTCAGCGCCTCCCCTGACTATGGCTCGTGCTGGTATTACAGCTCAGCGCCTCCCCTGACTATGGCTCGTGCTGGTATTACAGCTCAGCGCCTCCCCTGACTATGGCTTGTGCTGGTATTACAGCTCAGCGCCTCCCCTGACCATGGCTTGTGCTGGTATTACAGCTCAGCGCCTCCCCTGACTATGGCTCGTGCTGGTATTGCAGCTCAGCGCCTCCCCTGACTATGGCTTGTGCCGGTATTACAGCTCAGCGCCTCCCCTGACTATGGCTCGTGCTGGTATTACAGCTCAGCGCCTCCCCTGACTATGGCTTGTGCTGGTATTACAGCTCAGCGCCTCCCCTGACTATGGCTCGTGCTGGTATTACAGCTCAGCGCCTCCCCTGACTATGGCTCGTGCTGGTATTACAGCTCAGCGCCTCCCCTGACTATGGCTTGTGCTGGTATTACAGCTCAGCGCCTCCCCTGACTATGGCTCGTGCCGGTATTACAGCTCAGCGCCTCCCCTGACTATGGCTTGTGCTGGTATTACAGCTCAGCGCCTCCCCTGACTATGGCTCGTGCCGGTATTACAGCTCAGCGCCTCCCCTGACTATGGCTCGTGTCGGTATTGCAGCTCAGCGCCTCCCCTGACTATGGCTCATGCCGGTATTGCAGCTCAGCGCCTCCCCTGACTATGGCTTGTGCAGGTATTACAGCTCAGCGCCTCCCCTGACTATGGCTCTTGCCGGTATTACAGCTCAGCGCCTCCCCTGACTATGGCTCGTGCTGGTATTGCAGCTCAGCGCCTCCCCTGACTATGGCTTGTGCCATTATTACAGCTCAGCGCCTCCCCTGACTATGGCTCTTGCCGGTATTGCAGCTCAGCGCCTCCCCTGACTATGGCTCGTGCCGGTATTACAGCTCAGCGCCTCCCCTGACTATGGCTCGTGCTGGTATTACAGCTCAGCGCCTCCCCTGACTATGGCTCATGCTGGTATTACAGCTCAGCGCCTCCCCTGACTATGGCTCGTGCCGGTATTACAGCTCGGTTCCATTCATCGACAGCTGAGCTGCAATACCGGCACCAACCATGTTCAGGTGTGGCGCTGTTTGTGGGAGATGACAGGGATATTTTTCAACCTGTGGACAACCCCTTTAAGGCCAGATTTTCATGAACTATGTCCATTAAGTTCAGTGATTTGAGGTTCAGTCAGGCCTGAGTCCACTATGAGATGAGTGGGATCCGGACCCCCAACAACCAGGATTCCTCCAGCTTCTGACAGTGCTGCCCCAGTCTCTGTTTAGTGGCTGGACTGAGTTACTGCACCTCAGCTCTCATTCATTTAAAGGGGTTGTACATTATTATCCCTCCTCTTCAGGATCCCCCCCCCTTATTCTCAGTCTCCAGCGCTTGTATGCAGAGCTTGTATTACACAGAGCGCCCCCTACAGAGCACTCCCCACCTCTGCAATGTACATCAGTGATCTCGGCATAACCCCGGAGCGGGACCCCCGCACTCACCAGCGACAGCCAGCAACCGGATTATCAGATGTTCCGGACCATCAGCACTGCAAAAAAGAGAGAAGGTTTTAATGTTTATGTAATTAAAGGTTATTTATTGTTATGTAATGGAGATGGCACAGAGCACAGCAGTGTGAGGACACGCCCACTCCCTTACAATCCTGGAATGTAATTCCATATTTCACAGTCCCGCTGCTACAACATACACAAATGTCTGATGGGACAATACATAACACTGGCTGCAGAGAGCACAGAGCACAGCAGTGTGAGGTCTGATTACACATCTCTCCAGGAACAATACATAACACTGGCTGCAGAGAGCACAGAGCACAGCAGTGTGAGGTCTGATTACACATCTCTCCAGTAACAATACATAACACTGGCTGCAGAGAGCACAGAGCACAGCAGTGTGAGGTATGATTACACATCTCTCCAGGGACAATACATAACACTGGCTGCAGAGAGCACAGAGCACAGCAGTGTGAGGTCTGATTACACATCTCTCCAGGGACAATACATAACACTGGCTGCAGAGAGCACAGAGCACAGCAGTGTGAGGTCTGATTACACATCTCTCCAGGGACAATACATAACACTGGCTGCAGAGAGCACAGAGCACAGCAGTGTGAGGTCTGATTACACATCTCTCCAGGAACAATACATAACACTGGCTGCAGAGAGCACAGAGCACAGCAGTGTGAGGTCTGATTACACATCTCTCCAGGAACAATACATAACACTGGCTGCAGAGAGCACAGAGCACAGCAGTGTGAGGTCTGATTACACATCTCTCCAGGGACAATACATAACACTGGCTGCAGAGAGCCCAGAGCACAGCAGTGTGAGGTCTGATTACACATCTCTCCATGGACAATACATAACACTGGCTGCAGAGAGCACAGAGCACAGCAGTGTGAGGTCTGATTACACATCTCTCCATGGACAATACATAACACTGGCTGCAGAGAGCACAGAGCACAGCAGTGTGAGGTCTGATTACACATCTCTCCAGGGACAATACATAACACTGGCTGCAGAGAGCACAGAGCACACCAGTGTGAGGTCTGATTACACATCTCTCCAGGGACAATACATAACACTGGCTGCAGAGAGCACAGAGCACAGCAGTGTGAGGTCTGATTACACATCTCTCCAGGAACAATACATAACACTGGCTGCAGAGAGCACAGAGCACAGCAGTGTGAGGTCTGATTACACATCTCTCCAGGGACAATACATAACACTGGCTGCAGAGAGCACAGAGCACAGCAGTGTGAGGTCTGATTACACATCTCTCCAGGGAAAATATATAACACTGGCTGCAGAGAGCACAGAGCACAGCAGTGTGAGGTCTGATTACACATCTCTCCAGGGACAATACATAACACTGGCTGCAGAGAGCACAGAGCACAGCAGTGTGAGGTCTGATTACACATCTCTCCAGGGACAGTACATAGCACTGGCTGCAGAGAGCACAGAGCACAGCAGTGTGAGGTCTGATTACACATCTCTCCAGGGACAGTACATAGCACTGGCTGCAGAGAGCACAGAGCACAGCAGTGTGAGGTCTGATTACACATCTCTCCAGGAACAATACATAACACTGGCTGCAGAGAGCACAGAGCACAGCAGTGTGAGGTCTGATTACACATCTCTCCAGGGACAATACATAACACTGGCTGCAGAGAGCACAGATACCAGCAGTGTGAGGTCTGATTACACATCTCTCCAGGGACAATACATAACACTGGCTGCAGAGAGCACAGAGCACAGCCGTGTGAGGTCTGATTACACATCTCTCCAGGGACAATACATAACACTGGCTGCAGAGAGCACAGATACCAGCAGTGTGAGGTCTGATTACACATCTCTCCAGGGAAAATATATAACACTGGCTGCAGAGAGCACAGAGCACAGCAGTGTGAGGTCTGATTACACATCTCTCCAGGGAAAATATATAACACTGGCTGCAGAGAGCACAGAGCACAGCAGTGTGAGGTCTGATTACACATCTCTCCAGTGACAATGCATATCACTGGCTGCAGAGAGCACAGAGCACAGCAGTGTGAGCTATGATTACACATCTCTCCAGGGACAATACATAACACTGGCTGCAGGGAGCACAGAGCACAGCAGTGTGAGGTCTGATTATACATCTTTCCAGAGAGAATACCTAATACTGGCTGCCAAGAGTGAGGACACGGCCGCCCCCTTACAATTCTGAAATATAAATACATATTTCCCAGTCCTGCTGCTACTAAGAACATATATAAAGGTCTGATAAAATATCCTGGGACTGTACACAACACTGACTGCAGAAAGCACAGCAGTGTGAGGTATGATAACACATCTTCCCAGGGAGGATACTTCTCACTGGTTGCAGAGAGCACAGTGCACAGCAGTGTGAAGAAACAACCCTAAAGGTTGGAATATAAATTCATATTTCACAGTCCTGATGCTACTAACAACATACACAAAGGTATGATTACATGGCTCTGCAGGGACAATACCTAACATTGGCTGCAGAGAGCACAGAGCACAGCAGTGTGGGGATAGACAGTGCTCTTGGAGAATATACAATACGTAAAGGTTAGGGTGAAGACAGACGTGGCGTTTTTAGGCCGTTTTTGCAAACGCATGCGTTTTTGACAGGTTTGACCAATTATCTTAATTCAAACTGGTCAAAAACGCATGCGTTTTTTACGATCTGAAAACGCACTAACTAAAAACGGCCCAAAAACGCCACGTTTTCACCCAAGCGTCCACACTCAAATATCCGTATCAGGTGTCGCCTTCCTTTAACCCATTCCCCTCTTCCTGACTAACTCCGACAAAACGTCACCTCGTGTAGTAGTCGTCCCCATAATGTTGTGTGTTTTTAATGGGTTTTATTTAAATTTTTGAAATTTATGAAATGTGAAAAAAATCCTCTCCCTTTCTTCCCACATCATGTGATATAAAATCTGCCTGCACTGACACAGTGTAACGCAGCAGCGCTCTTCCAGTGGGGTCCGTCAGTCATGGTCGGTTAATCATGGTCGGTTGGTCAAGGTCGGCCATTTTGTCGGCCATTTTGTCCTGTATCTGATACTGGTAAATGGGGCAGCCCGTGACAAAAACACGTTGGCCTCCACTAGTCGCCTGCAGGATCAGGCGGAGACGAACCCTGGAGCCAGTGTGAACACGGCCTGAGCTGCCGCAGATCTCTGAGGTAAATTATGAGATTTTACCTCAGAATAACTCAAAACTGTCAAAAACATGAACCATGTCCTAAAAAGCGAAAACGTGTCAGAAATATGAAATTTGTGAGAAAAATGTCATAAAACTGCACATTTCCATCACTTTAACATGAAAATATTCTCAGAAGAAGGAGAAGAAAAACATCTTATAGAGTCACTCATGTTTTACCACAGATTGTGCACCCCCCTCCCCTCACCACATGAACCCGTCCTCTAGAGAGCAGGCGCCATTTTAGACTTTCTGGAGCCTCAGCACTGACTAGACCCGCACAGCCAATAGGCGGCCGCCATTTTCCCGCCCACGCGTGACGTCATCCGGAGGAGGGCGTGGCTACTCAGATGACAGTTTGCCCGTGTGCTCAGTGACGGTTTTCTTGGTGGGTGTGGCTTATTTCGGGGGCGAGGCTTCTGAATAGAAGAGGCGTGGCTCGGAGACTGTTATCACATGGGACCGTATGTAAGGGGCGGAGCAACATTTAGTTTTTTACATGGGACTGTATATTTTATAATAAAAAGAGAGAGGGGGGATATTTTTACATGGGTCTGCATGGTTTGTATGTTGAGGTGATGTTTTACATGGGACTGTATTTTAGAGGGGTCCTGGGGGGAGGGGTTATGTAAGTGGAGGTTAAGGGGACAGGAAGCGTCATTAGAGGTGTTAGAGCAGAATAGTTGCCCATAGCAACCAATCAGAATTCAGCTTTCATTTTCCCAGGGCTGTTTATAAAGTGAAAGCTGAGCTCTGATTGGTTGCCCCGGACAGTTCTGCTCTGAGACGCTTCTAATGAATGACACACACTGAATTTGACATAGGACTGCATGTTATTGGGGGTCTTAACAAGGGACTTTAAGTAGGGGCCTCTGGAGGTAGTGGTGGTGTTATTAAATCAGGCTCGCTTTATTTTACATGGGACTGCTCATTGAGAAGATGTGAATGAAGGGAAGTGATGTTTTACATGGGACTGCACTGTATGTGGGAGGGTAGTACAAATGGATATGGAGGGGCTGAAGGGTGTTATATATCTTACATAGGACTGCAGGTTAGGGGCTGGAGGTGCAGAGTTATGAATTTACATAGGACTGCATGTTAGGGGCTGGAGGTGCGGAGTGATGTATTTACATAGGACTGCATGTTAGGGGCTGGAGGTGCAGAGTGATGTATGTACATAGGACTGCATGTTAGGGGCTGGAGGTGCGGAGTGATGTATTTACATAGGACTGCATGTTAGGGGTTGGAGGTGCGGAGTGATGTATTTACATAGGACTGCATGTTAGGGGCTGGAGGTGCGGAGTGATGTATTTACATAGGACTGCATGTTAGGGGCTGGAGGTGAGGAGTAATGTATGTACATAGGACTGCATGTTAGGGGCTGGAGGTGAGGAGTAATGTATGTACATAGGACTGCATGTTAGGAGGCTGGAGGTGCGGAGTGATGTATTTACATAGGACTGCATGTTAGGGGCTGGAGGCGCGGAGTGATGTATTTACATAGGACTGCATGTTAGGGGCTGGAGGTGAGGAGTGATGTATTTACATAGGACTGCATGTTAGGAGGCTGGAGGTCAGGAGTGATGTATGTACATAGGACTGCATGTTAGGAGGCTGGAGGTCAGGAGTGATGTATGTACATAGGACTGCATGTTAGGAGGCTGGAGGTGCGGAGTGATGTATTTACATAGGACTGCATGTTAGGGGCTGGAGGAGCGGAGTGATGTATTTACATAGGACTGCATGTTAGGAGGCTGGAGGTGAGGAGTGATGTATTTACATAGGACTGCATGTTAGGGGCTGGAGGTGCGGAGTGATGTATGTACATAGGACTGCATGTTAGGAGGCTGGAGGTCAGGAGTGATGTATGTACATAGGACTGCATGTTAGGGGCTGGAGGAGCGGAGTGATGTATTTACATAGGACTGCATGTTAGGGGCTGGAGGAGCGGAGTGATGTATTTACATAGGACTGCATGTTAGGAGGCTGGAGGTGCGGAGTGATGTATGTACATAGGACTGCATGTTAGGGGCTGGAGGAGCGGAGTGATGTATTTACATAGGACTGCATGTTAGGAGGCTGGAGGTGCGGAGTGATGTATGTACATAGGACTGCATGTTAGGGGCTGGAGGTGCGGAGTGATGTATGTACATAGGACTGCATGTTAGGGGCTGGAGGAGCGGAGTGATGTATGTACATAGGACTGCATGTTAGGAGGCTGGAGGTGCGGAGTGATGTATGTACATAGGACTGGATGTTAGGGGCTGGAGGAGCGGAGTGATGTATGTACATAGGACTGCATGTTAGGGGCTGGAGGTGCGGAGTGATGTATGTACATAGGACTGCATGTTAGGGGCTGGAGGAGCGGAGTGATGTATGTACATAGGACTGCATGTTAGGAGGCTGGAGGTGCGGAGTGATGTATGTACATAGGACTGGATGTTAGGGGCTGGAGGAGCGGAGTGATGTATGTACATAGGACTGCATGTTAGGGGCTGGAGGAGCGGAGTGATGTATGTACATAGGACTGGATGTTAGGGGCTGGAGGTGAGGAGTGATGTATGTACATAGGACTGCATGTTAGGAGGCTGGAGGAGCGGAGTGATGTATGTACATAGGACTGCATGTTAGGAGGCTGGAGGTGCAGAGTGATGTATGTACATAGGACTGCATGTTAGGAGGCTGGAGGAGCGGAGTGATGTATGTACATAGGACTGCATGTTAGGAGGCTGGAGGTGCGGAGTGATGTATTTACATAGGACTGCATGTTAGGAGGCTGGAGGTGCAGAGTGATGTATTTACAGAGGACTGCATGTTAGGAGGCTGGAGGAGCGGAGTGATGTATGTACATAGGACTGCATGTTAGGAGGCTGGAGGTCAGGAGTGATGTATGTACATAGGACTGCATGTTAGGAGGCTGGAGGTGAGGAGTGATGTATTTACATAGGACTGCATGTTAGGGGCTGGAGGTGCGGAGTGATGTATTTACATAGGACTGCATGTTAGGGGCTGGAGGTGCGGAGTGATGTATGTACATAGGACTGCATGTTAGGAGGCTGGAGGTGCAGAGTGATGTATGTACATAGGACTGCATGTTAGGGGCTGGAGGTGAGGAGTGATGTATGTACATAGGACTGCATGTTAGGGGCTGGAGGTGAGGAGTGATGTATGTACATAGGACTGCATGTTAGGGGCTGGAGGAGCGGAGTGATGTATTTACATAGGACTGCATGTTAGGGGCTGGAGGAGCGGAGTGATGTATTTACATAGGACTGCATGTTAGGAGGCTGGAGGTGAGGAGTGATGTATGTACATAGGACTGCATGTTAGGGGCTGGAGGTGCGGAGTGATGTATTTACATAGGACTGCATGTTAGGGACTGGAGGTGAGGAGTGATGTATGTACATAGGACTGCATGTTAGGGGCTGGAGGTGCGGAGTGATGTATTTACATAGGACTGCATGTTAGGAGGCTGGAGGTGCGGAGTGATGTATTTACATAGGACTGCATGTTAGGAGGCTGGAGGTGCGGAGTGATGTATTTACATAGGACTGCATGTTAGGGGCTGGAGGAGCGGAGTGATGTATGTACATAGGACTGGATGTTAGGAGGCTGGAGGTGCGGAGTGATGTATTTACATAGGACTGCATGTTAGGGGCTGGAGGTGCGGAGTGATGTATTTACATAGGACTGCATGTTAGGGGCTGGAGGTGAGGAGTGATGTATGTACATAGGACTGCATGTTAGGGGCTGGAGGTGCGGAGTGATGTATTTACATAGGACTGCATGTTAGGAGGCTGGAGGTGCGGAGTGATGTATTTACATAGGACTGCATGTTAGGGGCTGGAGGAGCGGAGTGATGTATTTACATAGGACTGCATGTTAGGGGCTGGAGGTGAGGAGTGATGTATTTACATAGGACTGCATGTTAGGAGGCTGGAGGAGCAAAGTGATGTATTTACATAGGACTGCATGTTAGGAGGCTGGAGGTGCGGAGTGATGTATTTACATAGGACTGCATGTTAGGAGGCTGGAGGTGCAGAGTGATGTATTTACATAGGACTGCATGTTAGGGGCTGGAGGTGCGGAGTGATGTATTTACATAGGACTGCATGTTAGGGGCTGGAGGTGAGGAGTGATGTATGTACATAGGACTGCATGTTAGGGGCTGGAGGTGCGGAGTGATGTATTTACAAAGGACTGCATGTTAGGAGGCTGGAGGTGCGGAGTGATGTATTTACATAGGACTGCATGTTAGGGGCTGGAGGAGCGGAGTGATGTATTTACATAGGACTGCATGTTAGGAGGCTGGAGGTGCGGAGTGATGTATGTACATAGGACTGCATGTTAGGAGGCTGGAGGAGCGGAGTGATGTATGTACATAGGACTGGATGTTAGGAGGCTGGAGGTGCGGAGTGATGTATTTACATAGGACTGCATGTTAGGAGGCTGGAGGTGCGGAGTGATGTATTTACATAGGACTGCATGTTAGGAGGCTGGAGGTGCGGAGTGATGTATTTACATAGGACTGCATGTTAGGGGCTGGAGGAGCGGAGTGATGTATGTACATAGGACTGGATGTTAGGAGGCTGGAGGAGCGGAGTGATGTATTTACATAGGACTGCATGTTAGGGGCGGAGTGATGTATGTACATAGGACTGGAGACCCTCCATCAGAGAGTACACGGGGGTCTCTCATATCTACAATGGGGAGGATCCCTCCTGATCGCGGACATTGGGGGGTGGGGGGTCCCTCCTGATCTGGGACATTGGGGGGGGGGTCCCTCCTGATCTGGGACATCGGGGGGGGGGGGGGGGTCCCTCCTGATCTGGGACACTGGGGGGGGGGGCTCCTGATCTGGGACATTGGGGGGGGGGGTCATTCCTGATCTGGGACACTGGGGGGGGGGGGGGGCTCCTGATCTGGGACATTGGGGGGGGGGTGTCATTCCTGATCTGGGACACTGGGGGGGGGGCTCCTGATCTGGGACATTCGGGGGTGGGGGGGGTCCCTCCTGATCTGGGACTTTCCTAGTGACATGTGGAAGAGTCAGGGAAAGCAGACAAGAGACGGCAACCAAATAATGACCAGTTATTACATTGGGTGGTGCGCAGCTCAGGGTCCTGGTGTACGACCCAAAGTCCAATATAGAAAGGAGAAGGCCGCAGCGTCCAGTATGATCCAGTCTGATCCAGTATGATCCAGTCTGATCCAGTATGATCCAGTATGATCCAGTCTGATCCAGTATGATCCAGTCTGACCCAGTCTGACCCAGTATGATCCAGTATGATCCAGTATGATCCAGTATGACCCAGTATGACCCAGTCTGACCCAGTATGATCCAGTCTGACCCAGTATGATCCAGTCTGATCCAGTATGATCCAGTATGACCCAGTATGACCCAGTCTGACCCAGTATGATCCAGTCTGACCCAGTATGATCCAGTCTGATCCAGTATGATCCAGTATGATCCAGTATGATCCAGTCTGACCCAGTATGATCCAGTCTGATCCAGTATGATCCAGTATGATCCAGTATGATCCAGTCTGACCCAGTATGATCCAGTATGACCCAGTATGATCCAGTCTGACCCAGTATGATCCAGTATGATCCAGTCTGATGCTGGACAAAGATTCATGAGGAATGGAAGCGTTGCAGTTTTTTCTATTCCTGTGTAATTAGAGGTTTATCACCTTTTTCATATCGGATGGTTGTGTCACCACCTCCTGACACTAGAGGGCGGCAGCGGCCCAGGAGATCAGCACACACACACACCTATTCCTCTCCTCATGTGGCTGATAACAGAGAACAATAGATTCAGAACCAAATAATAATTATCAATTATGTAAATGATAGAATCCCCCCCCCTCCTCCTGGTGCCCGCACTGGAGCAGCCGACCTTTCACCTGTGGAGGCAATAAATTCTATAAAAAGAAGATCCTTCTGTGAAGAATTCCCCCCCCCCCAGCCCCTGCCCCTCAGCCCCTGCCCCTCCCGGCCCACCAGCCCCTGCCCCTCCAGGCCCCCCAGCCCCTGCCCCTCCCGGCCCCCCAGCCCCTGCCCCTCCAGGCCCCTCAGCACCTGCCCCTCCCGGCCCCTCAGCACCTGCCCCTCCCATCCCCTCAGCGCCTGCCCCTCCCAGCCCCTCAGCACCTGCCCCTCCCAGCCCCTCAGCACCTGCCCCTCCCAGCCCCTCAGCACCTGCCCCTCTCGGTCCCCCAGCACCAGCCCCTCCAGGCCCCTCAGCACCTGCCCCTCCCAGCCCCTCAGCACCTGCCCCTCTCGGTCCCCCAGCACCAGCCCCTCCAGGCCCCTCAGCACCTGCCCCTCCCAGCCCCTCAGCACCTGCCCCTCTCGGTCCCCCAGCACCAGCCCCTCCAGGCCCCTCAGCACCTGCCCCTCCCAGCCCCTCAGCACCTGCCCCTCCCAGCCCCTCAGCACCTGCCCCTCTCGGTCCCCCAGCACCAGCCCCTCCCCATCTCTATTTTAAATTTAAAAAAAAAAATCATAATATTTATTTTTAATTTGTATTTAGAAGTAAGGCTACATTCCCACGATGTATGCCCGGTGTACCGTAGTATGGCGGGCATACATCGGCGCTGCGGAGAGGAGCAGGGAATGAGCGCTGCTCACCCCCGCCCCTCTCCATAGGGAGGTACAGCACACGGCGCCGTATCACGGAAAAAGATAGGACATTTCCTATCTTTTCCCGGGCTACGGAGCGGAACGGTGCCGCACATGTGCTGCACCGTACCACTCCCGTACAGGGCCGTGAGCCCATCCCCATCCCTCCTCCCTGGGGCAGCCCCCCCCCCCCCCCCCCCAACTCACACCTGGAAGTGGAGGCTTCCAGCATTAGCATTTTTAATACTGACTAATTTTTTTATTCTGCCACACCCCTATTAACATGCCCCTCCCACACTTTACCCCATGCCCCACCCACATCCTTCCTACCTTCACATCTCCCATGTCCCCTGCACTTCTCCATGCCATGTCCACCTGTGCCCCACCCACACCTCTCCCAAGGCCATTCACACCTCTCTCATGCCCCGCCCACAACTCCAATGCTCCACCCATTCCTCTGACATGCCCCACTCACAACTCTCCTATGTTGCACCCAAAACTCTCATGTCTTAACCACACCCTGTGCTGCTGTGCCCCACCCCCACCTCTTCCCATGCCTTTCAAAGACGACATCACTCCCATACTCTAGGTGCTGCCCCACCTACACCATTCTCAAGCTCCGCCCACAACTCTCCCATGCTCCACCTGCACTTCATGTCACGCCCCACCACAGTCCACCCACACCTCTCCCATGCCCCACCTTCACCTCTATAGTGCACCACCCACCCTTTTCCCATGGCCATTCACACCTCTGCAATATGTCACCCATTCCTTTTACATTCCCCACCCACAAACCCACAACTCTCCCATGCCACATGCCCCATGCCCACCTACTCCTCTGTCATAGCCTTTTACGCCTCTCCCATTCCCCAGCCGCACATCTCCCATGCCCCCACCCACAACTCTCCAGTGCTCCACCCACACCTCTGCCATGCACAACTCTCCAGTGCTCCACCCACACCTCTGCCATGTCCCACCCACAACTCTCCGGTGCCCCACCCACACCTCTGCCATGCCCCACCCACAACTCTCCAGTGCTCCACCCACACCTCTGCCATGCCCCACCCACAACTCTCCAGTGCTCCACCCACACCTCTGCCATGTCCCACCCACAACTCTCCGGTGCCCCACCCACACCTCTGCCATGCCCCACCCACAACTCTCCAGTGCTCCACCCACACCTCTGCCATGCCCCACCCTCAGCCAGCCAGTGGCCTCCTAGGACCACGGGACAACTAAGACAGGGACATTCTGTGGCCAGAGGAAGTGATGTCCTGTGGAACCCATGGAACTTTTGGGGGGCCCGGTGCCAGGACTACCAGAAGTACCTTAGTGCCCCAGTAGCCAGAGTAGGGTAAATTGGCTTCCTTAGTTTTCCACCCCTGCCCCCATGGAATCCGGGAAAACCCCTTTAAGGAGCATTTTTTTTTAAGTTTCGTCTAAGAACAAAAAAAAACAAAAATACTTCAAAAATGCAAATTTGTAGCAGTTGTATCTTGTCTCCTGTGCAGGTAGGTGGGTGCAGGGTGCGGGCAGGTGAGTAAATAAGAGGTGACATGAGGAGTCCTCTCCCTCCGCTGCCCCTCACCCATATTTATTCACCTGCTTCCAAAATCCCCCCCTGGGGGGGCTGCTGGGTGTCTCCTCCCCCTCTGCAGTCCAGTCCCGAATCCTCGGTGAGTTCTGGAGATGACCCACCCAGCGGCTGCCAGGACCGGATACTACAAGGAATGACAAATCCCTCTCGGAATGACTTGGAAGTTACAATGAAAACTCCATAAACTTTTTGCTTTTTTTTTTTTTTTTTGCCGGGGAGGAAGGGGTTAAGCCATTAGCGAGGAGACAGAATGCTGGGAATATCGGCAGCGGAGGACGGAGAGAGCCAGAGCGCGATCTACGGGGAGGACGCGGCACGATGTGGACTGCGCTGCTCCAGGATCGGTAAACTCCTGCTCCTCACCTACGACAGAAGACGCCCCATCGACGACGTGAGTACCCGAGCGCCCAAAATACCCCAAAATACCCCAAAATCCTCAGAGATCCATGCTGCTTTGTTACAGTGTTTGTAGATTTTTATGTTTGGTTTTCTTCTAGTTTGTTTTGTGTGGTTCTTATGTGCCGGATTTATAGGGATTATTTTTAGGAATCTCCTATTTTTGGGGATCGAGGTGACAAAAAAAATGGCGAAGGTGTTAATATTTTTATGAATGTCATCATTCGGGTTACATGGATCTGATAGTTTTTGTTATATTTTATCATATTCTAGTATTATATTTTTATTGTTGTTATAGTTGTTACATTTAGTTACTGTTATACTTATTTGTTATTGTTATAGTTGTTACATTTAGTTACTGTTATACTTATTTGTTATTGTTATAGTTGTTACATTTAGTTACTGTTATACTTATTTGTTTTTGTTCTGATGACTGTGATTCGTTCTTGTTATAGTTATTTCTCTCGTCTGGTTATTGTGTATCAGTCGTGGTGACCGGGGGGCGGCTTTGTTACTCCGGGGTCCCCTGCTCTTCCTTCCTGTGTTGGTATTAGGGGCCATAGGAGGTCAGTGTGAGGCCCCCCTGATCACTGGGGTCCCAGGTTTTGACCTGTATTGCTCTATGGGTAGTTCCTCCCCCCCGGTTGTAACTTGCAAAGTAAAATACAGAATAAGTGGAGCACATGGGACGGGGCAGAGGAGCCTCAAATATCTGATGTATAGACGGAGCGGAGAGAAGCGGCGCCCGGGGATCTCCCCCCGACACTGATCATGTCACATCATGTATAACTACAGGAAGAGGAGATTATTCACCCGCCAGAGGGGGCGCTACCACAGGGCACAGCACAGAGGATCCCCCACATATAGTATACACTGTGTATGATGGTACCGGGGAGCAGAGGATACACAGCTCAGGAGGCTGTATCACACAGGAGAGGATTAGATACACAGCTCAGGAGACTGTATCGCACAGGAGAGGATTAGATACACAGCTCAGCAGACAGTATCACACAGGAGAGGATTAGATAAACAGCTCAGGAGGCTGTATCACACAGGAGAGGATTAGATACACAGCTCAGGAGACTGTATCACACAGGAGAGGATTAGATACACAGCTCAGGAGACTGTATCACACAGGAGAGGATTAGATACATAGCTCAGCAGACAGTATCACACAGGGGAGGATGAGATACACAGCTCAGCAGCCAGTATCACACAGGAGAGGATTAGATACACAGCTCAGCAGACTGTATCGCACAGGAGAGGATTAGATACACAGCTCAGCAGAGAGTATCACACAGGAGAGGATGAGATACACAGCTCAGGAGACAGTATCACACAGGAGAGGATGAGATACACAGCTCAGGAGACTGTATCACACATGTGAGGATGAGATACACAGCTCAGGAGACTGTATCACACAGGGGAGGATGAGATACACAGCTCAGGAGACTGTATCACACAGGGGAGGATGAGATACACAGCTCAGCAGCCAGTATCACACAGGAGAGGATTAGATACACAGCTCAGCAGACTGTATCGCACAGGAGAGGATTAGATACACAGCTCAGCAGAGAGTATCACACAGGAGAGGATGAGATACACAGCTCAGGAGACAGTATCACACAGGAGAGGATGAGATACACAGCTCAGAAGACTGTATCACACATGTGAGGATGAGATACACAGCTCAGCAGGCAGTATCACACAGGAGAGGATTAGATGCACAGCTCAGCAGACAGTATCACACAGGATGGGATTAGATACACAGCTCAGCAGACAGTATCACACAGGATAGGATTAGATACACAGCTCAGCAGTATCACACAGGAGAGGATTAGATACACAGCTCAGCAGTATCACACAGGATAGGATTAGATACACAGCTCAGCAGTCAGTATCACACAGGAGGGAATTAGATACACAGCTCAGCAGACAGTATCACACAGGATGGGATTAGATACACCGCTCAGCAGGCAGTATCACACAGGAGAGGATTAGATGCACAGCTCAGCAGACAGTATCACACAGGATGGGATTAGATACACAGCTCAGCAGACAGTATCACACAGGATAGGATTAGATACACAGCTCAGCAGGCAGTATCACACAGGAGAGGATTAGATGCACAGCTCAGTAGACCGTATCACACAGGATAGGATTAGATACACAGCTCAGCAGACAGTATCACACAGGAGAGGATTAGATACACAGCTCAGCAGACTGTATCACACAGGAGAGGATTAGATACACAGCTCAGCAGGCAGTATCACACAGGAGAGGATTAGATACACAGCTCAGCAGGCAGTATCTCCCGGATAGGACATGATGCAGCTCTGGTGGTGACTGGAGTAGAGATGACACAGTCCTGTACAGGGGATACGGAGACGATTGTGTAGTAATTATCTCGGGGGATGATGGGGGTCGCCCGGCGCTGCTCTGGGGTCACGCCGTCGGATCGCTGTCTCTCAGAATCCATCATCTACATTTCTCGCATCGGATAATTGGATTCTTTCATACGAGGAAATGAGACCAGAAGCTTAAAAGCCGAGGACACGGCCTGAAGTGCTCGTCCCGTGCCAGCTGGGCACCACCCAAAGCTGCAATAAGATACCAGGACCAGGACAAGAGCACAAAGTCCTGCTGCCGAGAATACGGACTGGACAACAAGAACCTGCGACATCATCAGGACGCTACATAGTCAGGAGAATACAGAGTATCAATACAACAAGAACCTGTGACATCATCAAAACCTGTGACATCATCAGGACGCTACATAGTCAGGAGAATACAGAGTATCAATACAACAAGAACCTGTGACATCATCAGGACGCTACATAGTCAGGAGAATACAGAGTATCAATACACCAAGAACCTGTGACATCATCAAAACCTGTGACATCATCAGGACGCTACATAGTCAGGAGAATACAGAGTATCAATACAACAAGAACCTGTGACATCATCAAAACCTGTGACATCATCAGGACGCTACATAGTCAGGAGAATACAGAGTATCAATACAACAAGAACCTGTGACATCATCAGGACGCTACATAGTCAGGAGAATACAGAGTATCAATACACCAAGAACCTGCGACATCATCAAAACCTGTGACATCATCAGGACGCTACATAGTCAGGAGAATACAGAGTATCAATACAACAAGAACCTGTGACATCATCAGGACGCTACATAGTCAGGAGAATACAGAGTATCAATACACCAAGAACCTGTGACATCATCAGGACGCTACATAGTCAGGAGAATACAGAGTATCAATACAACAAGAACCTGTGACATCATCAGGACGCTACATAGTCAGGAGAATACAGAGTATCAATACAACAAGAACCTGCGACATCATCAGGACGCTACATAGTCAGGAGAATACAGAGTATCAATACAACAAGAACCTGTGACATCATCAAAACCTGTGACATCATCAAAACCTGTGACATCATCAGGACGCTACATAGTCAGGAGAATACAGAGTATCAATACACCAAGAACCTGTGACATCATCAGGACGCTACATAGTCAGGAGAATACAGAGTATCAATACAACAAGAACCTATGACATCATCAGGACGCTACATAGTCAGGAGAATACAGAGTATCAATACAACAAGAACCTGTGACATCATCAAAACCTGTGACATCATCAGGACGCTACATAGTCAGGAGAATACAGAGTATCAATACAACAAGAACCTGTGACATCATCAAAACCTGTGACATCATCAGGACGCTACATAGTCAGGAGAATACAGAGTATCAATACAACAAGAACCTGTGACATCATCAAAACCTGTGACATCATCAGGACGCTACATAGTCAGGAGAATACAGAGTATCAATACACCAAGAACCTGTGACATCATCAGGACGCTACATAGTCAGGAGAATACAGAGTATCAATACACCAAGAACCTGTGACATCATCAGGACGCTACATAGTCAGGAGAATACAGAGTATCAATACAACAAGAACCTGTGACATCATCAGGACGCTACATAGTCAGGAGAATACAGAGTATCAATACACCAAGAACCTGTGACATCATCAGGACGCTACATAGTCAGGAGAATACAGAGTATCAATACAACAAGAACCTGTGACATCATCAGGACGCTACATAGTCAGGAGAATACAGAGTATCAATACACCAAGAACCTGTGACATCATCAGGACGCTACATAGTCAGGAGAATACAGAGTATCAATACACCAAGAACCTGTGACATCATCAAAACCTGGGACATCATCAGGACGCTACATAGTCAGGAGAATACAGAGTATCAATACAACAAGAACCTGTGACATCATCAGGACGCTACATAGTCAGGAGAATACAGAGTATCAATACAACAAGAACCTGTGACATCATCAGGACGCTACATAGTCAGGAGAATAGAGTATCAATACAACAAGAACCTGTGACATCATCAAAACCTGTGACATCATCAGGACGCTACATAGTCAGGAGAATACAGAGTATCAATACACCAAGAACCTGTGACATCATCAGGACGCTACATAGTCAGGAGAATACAGAGTATCAATACACCAAGAACCTGTGACATCATCAGGACGCTACATAGTCAGGAGAATACAGAGTATCAATACACCAGAAAACTGTCACATCATCAAATCCTGTGACATCACCCAGACACTACATAGAGGTCAACCCGGAGCTGTGACATCATCGAGACATTTGGGGTCTGTGCATGATTAAAACATCAAAACCTGAAACATCATCGGGACATTGAGGAATCTTTGATGTCATCGAAACCTCTGACATCATCAAGACGCTACCTAGTCATGAGACTATCAATACATTAAGAACCAGTGACATCATCGAGGCGTCATTGAGACATCAAAACCTGATACATCGAAGAATCATTTAGGAATCGGTGACATCATGGAGACACTACACAGTGGTGAGAAAGCGGACACCATGAACCTGTGACATCACCAAAGCCCTATGTAGTCATAAGAACGCAGCCAATCAATACAATAGAAACCTGTGACATCATCGCGACACTTCTCAGTAGCGAGAATACAGCAAGAGACTAGTGACATCATCAAGGCACTACGTAGTCACTCCAGGAACCTGTCATACCACTTGGACGCTATTGATGATGTCACCGGTTCCTCCTGGTGATTCCCCAGGACATCATCAGTTTCCCTCTGATTAGAAAGGGTCTTATGATGTCACTCCATGTTGAGGGGAGTACAGCAGTGACATCACTTATCATCAGGTAATTTATGATGTCACAGGGCGAGGCTTCTGTCCTCTTCCCTCATTTTACTACACACATTAGTCTTCGCCTTCCCCTTTAAGACGACGCTGGCGGCCGCGCGCTCTACTCGGGACATGGACCCGTAGTCAAAGTTGTGTCACCCAACAAACAGGGTAAATATTGTCTCCCTGGGGCGGCAGATGTGCACCATGTAAATCAACAAGCTTTACATACATATGGACTTCTCGCAGCTGATGCTTTGTTATAGTTGTATCTGGTCTTGACGCAACTGTAACAAAACCCCAGCTGCGATAAGTATTTGGTGTCTCAGCCCTGGTGATCCTCGGTGATCCTGACATTCCTGCACTTAGATGGTGATAATGACGTCTCCCCTGTGGCGGGGAGAGGGTTAAGTGGCTAATGGTTCAGTAAATTATTCAGGAGATGTTCAGCGGTTACAACCAAATCTGCACATTTTATGTAATTTGTACGAGTCTGCGGGGAGCCCCGGATACAGCGGAGTAATGCCGAGTAATGGACTCTCCCGTGTCTCCATTTACACTCTATTACCACCACTGCCCATATCACTCTATGGGGAAAGAAGACTCCGCCCACCTGACGCTGATTGACAGCATTCTCCCCATGCACAGAAGTAGGAAGGAAGCTTCTCCCCATGCAGGTTACGCCCGGCAATCAGCATCTGGAAACGTGTGGCTGAAGTGGAATTTGTAGCAGAAAACCAAGGGTTCTGCAGGTCACATGCCCCTAAGTCCTCCTCCTCTTACTGCTGATAGACAGCATTCTCCCCATGCACCGTAGGAGGAAGTAAGCTGTCAATCAGCATGTAGAAGAAATCCGATGTGTATCCAAAGTGGAATCTGTAGCAGAAATCCAATGGTTCTGGTGGTTACATGTCCATATGTCCTACTCCTATTACCGCTGATTGACAGAATTCTCCCTGTACACAGTAGGAGGCAGTAAGCTGTCAATCAGCATGTAGAATAAATCCGATGTGTATCCAAAGTGGAATTTGTAGCAGAAATCCAATGGTTCTGTGGTTTACATGCCCCTATGTCCTCATCCTCTTACTGCTGATAGACAGCATTCTCCCCATGCACTGTAGGAGGCAGTAAGCTGTCAATCAGCACCCGGAAAAGAATCCGATGTGTATTTGAAGTGGAATTTGTAGCAGAAATCCAATGTTCTGGTGGTAACATGTCCATATGTCCGCATTCTATTACCGCTGATTGACAGAATTCTCCCTGTACACAGTAGGAGGCAGTAAGCTGTCAATCAGCATGTTGAATAAATCCAATGGATATCCAAAGTGGAATTTGTAGCAGAAATCCAATGGTTCTGGTGGTTACATGCCCCTATGTCCTCATCCTCTTACTGCTGATAGACAGCATTCTCCCCATGCACCGTAGGAGGAGGTAAGCTGTCAATCAGCAACTGGAAAAGAATCCGATGTGTATTTGAAGTGGAATTCGTAGCAGAAAACCAATGTTGCTGCAGTTCATACGGTTACAGGTCCTCATCCTGCTACTGCAGATTGACAGCCTTCTCCTTATGCACAGAGGGAAGCTGTCAGTAGTATCACTATGTATCTAAAGTGGAAACGGTGGAAATCCAAGGGGAACCCCCAGGCTTCTTTTGTAGTTCCCAGCTGCAGGTCCTCATATCCTAGAGGTCATATCCACAGCCAAAACCTTTCCCTGTCCTGATTGTTTCTGTCTACACCAGATGCATTTGTAACAAACCCTCAGCTGTTTTTTTTTTTTGTCCAGCATATAAAAGAGCTGATTATGTGCTGACAAAATGTCTCACTTTCCATTCACTGACAGGTAGTAGAGATCTTGAACACAGGTACCTCGCTGTAATTGGGATTTCCATTAAAAATAAAATCATATGTAAAGGTTCCTCCATTCCGTCACTGCTGCTCCTGGTCCTCACTACACTTTACTTTTTGGTGTCCCGTCACAGCCAATCACGGGTCACCACTACAGCGATTGGCTGAAAGTCCCATTCCATTGCTTCCTATGGGAGGCACCAGGGCGTCTAGCTCAGCAGGGATCAGGAGCAATGGAGAGGGAGCGGGAAGCAATGTCTAAATTATTTTACTGCCCCCCTGTAAATCCCCTTTACATATATTCTTATTATTGGACAATCCCTTTAAGAAGTAACAAATCGGTCATGTAACAGATACAACTTGTGTATTAGGAATAAAATGACTCCAGAACTTCCTGAGCCGCTATGTCTCCTGTGCCGGGGGCCCAGATATGAGGCCGGGGCTGTACATGGTCCTGGCACAGCACAGGGAGCGGCTAATCTCACGTCCCGGATCCGTGGTCAGGAATTCTCGGAGATCCTTACACCGTGTCCATGACTCATTCCGAGGTCACGGATAATTGTGACCCCTGCGGTACCCGGCGTTTTACACTTTGATGTCTCCCGAAATGTCCGTCCTGTGATATAAGTGGAGGGACATGGAGTGCGGGTTCATCCGGGAACACGAGCAGCACAATAGCGGATGAGATTAGTTTCCTTAAAGGGGAAGTGTCCTGAGGGCGACCCCTCTGCAGTACAGAAGATGACAGGACGAAAATGGACTAAAATCTAATGTGCGCTGAATTCGTTACATTGTAAGATTCCTTCATTTTCTAGTAATTGTGTTTATGGAATTGTAATGTCAGCAATTCCTTGACTGCAGTTGTTTAACCCCTTGGCGACCTGCGTCTGTATTGCAGGTCAGCTCAGGGCCAAATGAACCTCTCACATCTACCCTCAACTCTTGCCAGAGGCTCAATCCAAAACACAAACCACACATTTGTACTAGTAAAAACTACTACTTGTCCCACAAAATACAAGCCAAAATACAGATGTCAAAGCACTTTTGCTTATTTTTCACACACCTTACCTTTCAAAAGCCAGAAACTTTTCAAAAATTCAGTTTTTAGAGCCGTATCCGGACTTGTTTTTTGCAAGATGAGTTGATTATTGACTCTCTATCGTTGATTATTTCAATTTATGGCCTTCAGCTTGTGGTATATATATACTGGGGGTCATTTACTAAGGGCCCGATTCGCGTTTTCCCGACGTGCTACCCGAATATTTCCGATTTGCGCCGATTTTCCCTGAATTGCCCCGGGATTTTGGCGCACACGATCGGATTGTGGCGCATCGGTGCCGGCATGCGCGCGACGGAAATGGGGGGGCGTGGCCGAACGAAAACCTGACGTATTCGGAAAAACCGCCGCATTTAAAAACCGAAAATGTGCCGCTTGGGAAGCGCTTACCTTCACCTGGTCCAGCTCGGTGTATTCTGGTGCGTTCAGATGATTTTCAGCACAGCAGCGCCACCTGGTGGACGGCGGAGGAACTACCTTCATAAATCCCGTCCGGACCCGAATCCTGTGCAGAGAACGCGCCGCTGGATCGCTAATGGGCCGGGTAAGTAAATCTGCCCCACTGTATATATAACACAATGGGGCAGATTTACTTACCCGGTCCATTCGCGATCCAGCGGCGCGTTCTCTGCGGTGGATTCGGGTCCGGCCGGGATTCACTAAGGCAGTTCCTCCGCCGTCCACCAGGTGGCGCTGCTGCGCTGAAGTCCACCGAGGCCCGCTGGAACGCACTCAAGTTCACCAGCCTATTCCTGGTGAAGGTAAGTGCAAGCTCCGCGACACTTTTTGTTTTTTTAAATGCGGCGGTTTCTCCGAAACTGTCGGGTTTTCGTTCAGCCACGCCCCCCGATTTCCGTCGCGTGCATGCCGGGGCCGATGCGCCACAATCCGATCGCGTGCGTCAAAATCCCGGGACGACCCAGGGGAAGTCGGCGCAAATCGGAAATATTCGGGTAACACGTCGGCAAAACACGAATTGGGCCCTTAGTAAATGACCCCCAATAACTTTGCTCTCCAGGTCAGTACAATTCCGGAGACAACAAATTTGCATATTGTTTGTGCAGCTTAACAAAAGTTTCCACGTCACAACATTTCAAGACTTATTTTTCTGCTTACAGGACTGTATTGTGGCTTGTTTTTTGTGTGACAAGTTGCAGTTTTTATTGGTACCATTTTGTGGTTGATGTATTAGACGGTGGCTCTGGCAACAGATGAGGTCAGAATGTGGTTGGTACAGACGTCACTTTCATCATCTAAAGAGTAAACCACAAGCACCACTCTGCACTAGCAGTGGGTAGAAAAGTTCTGCAATCCTGGGGTGTATTGGGTGTCGCCACTTCACGTCCTAATAGAAACTGGACCTGCAAATTAGCTGCATGGGACCTCGGTTCCACTAATGGCTCAATATTCTCAATATGCTGCCTCCTCACTTTCCAAAAGCCATAACTTTTTTGCTTTTCAGTAAAACAAAACTGTATGAGGGTTTGTTTTTTGCTGAACAATTTGCACTTTCTACTATCGATTAAATGTTATTAGAGATGGGAAATGGGGGGGGGGAATCCTACAGTTTTTTGTGTTTACAGTGTTTAAGAAGCAGTAAAAATCACATGTGACCCTCAAAGAAACCTGGGGGGTCTAAAAAAAAAACAAAAAACCAAGAAAGCATACTTATGGTGCCCCCGCTCCCAGTTTATATGTTGTTTTGGTACTGGGACGTGAATCAGCCAATGAGTGACCACCTCAGGCAAGGGGACATCCAAGGAAGTGTAGTCCCTGGGAAAACTGAAGTGATGCCCAGTGGTCCGAAGAGCAGAGAATCCGGACAGACTCTGACCTGACGCGTCTCCGGTCACAGCGGACCCTTAGTCATACATAGTGAGTGTTACGCAGGTGGAGGTGTGTGAGCTCCGCCCATCACTATATCATAGATATACAAAATATATCTGAATACACAAATAATTTAAGATCAGGTCATTACGTACATTGAATCCATTTGGAACGATACAACCCGTTCACAGAAGCCAAGACCCCTCCCTGGTGAGAAGGAGACGTCTAAGATCTCCTCCTATCACGGGTTAATTAACCCTCTACAATCCATTAAATCTCGTATCAAAGCTCCTGCATGGACATTACATAAATGTTTGGAGACCTTAGAATTACAAGGCATTGGTTCGGCCTCACCTGGAATATGCCGTCCAGATCTGAGCACCAGGCCATAAAAAGGAAGCCCTGGAGCTAGAGAGGGTTCTACAAAGAGCCACAAAAATAATATGGAGGGTCTCCGTTATGAGGAAAGATTAAACCAACTAGATTTATTTAGTCTGGAAAAGAGAGACGACTACGAGGGGACATGATTAATCTATATAAATATATGAATGGTCCATCCAAAAAATATGGGGGAAAGAAAATTTGTTCCAGATTAAATCAATTCAAAAGACGAGGGGGCACTGTCTCCACCTGGAGGAAACAAGGTTTAATCACTAGAGGGGACAGGGCTTTTTTACTATGAGAACTGTCAATCTGTGGAATAGCAGAGCTCAGGAGCTGGTCACAGCAGGGACAGCAGAGAGCTCAGGCGCTGGTCACAGCAGAGACAGTAGAGAGCTCAGGTGCTGGTCACAGCAGGGACAGCAGAGAGCTCAGGCGCTGGTCACAGCAGGGATAGCAGAGAGCTCAGGTGCTGGTCACAGCAGGGACAGCAGAGACAGTAGAGAGCTCAGGCGCTGGTCACAGCAGAGACAGAGAGCTCAGGTGCTGGTCACAGCAGGGACAGTAGAGAGCTCAGGCGCTGGTCACAGCAGGGACAGCAGAGAGCTCAGGCGCTGGTCACAGCAGGGACAGCAGAGAGCTCAGGCGCTGGTCACAGCAGGGACAGCAGAGAGCTCAGGCGCTGGTCACAGCAGGGACAGTAGAGAGCTCAGGCGCTGGTCACAGCAGGGGCAGCAGAGAGCTCAGGCGCTGGTCACAGCAGGGACAGCAGAGAGCTCAGGAGAAGAGCACAGCAGGGACAGCAGAGCTCAGGTGCTGGTCACATCAGGGACAGCAGAGAGCTCAGGAGCAGAGCACAGCAGGGACAGCAGAGAGCTCAGGTGCTGGTCACAGCAGGGACAGCAGAGAGCTCAGGTGCTGGTCACAGCAGGGACAGCAGAGAGCTCAGGTGCTGGTCACAGCAGGGACAGCAGAGAGCTCAGGTGCTGGTCACAGCAGAGCGCTCAGGAGCAGAGCACAGCAGGGACAGCAGAGAGCTCAGGCGCTGGTCACAGCAGGGACAGCAGAGAGCTCAGTCGCTGGTCACAGCAGGGACAGTAGAGAGCTCAGGCGCTGGTCACAGCAGGGACAGCAGAGAGCTCAGGCGCTGGTCACAGCAGGGACAGCAGAGAGCTCAGGAGCAGAGCACAGCAGGGACAGCAGAGAGCTCAGGCGCTGGTCACAGGAGGGACAGCAGAGAGCGCCGGTGCTGGTCACAGCAGGGACAGCAGAGAGCTCAGGAGCAGAGCACAGCAGGGACAGCAGAGAGCTCTGGAGCAGAGCACAGCAGGGACAGCAGAGAGCTCAGGCGCTGGTCACAGCAGGGACAGCAGAGAGCTCAGGTGCTGGTCACAGCAGGGACAGCAGAGAGCTCAGGCGCTGGTCACAGCAGGGACAGTAGAGAGCTCAGGCGCTGGTCACAGCAGGGACAGCAGAGAGCTCAGGCGCTGGTCACAGCAGGGACAGCAGAGAGCTCAGGAGAAGAGCACAGCAGGGACAGCAGAGCTCAGGTGCTGGTCACATCAGGGACAGCAGAGAGCTCAGGAGCAGAGCACAGCAGGGACAGCAGAGAGCTCAGGTGCTGGTCACAGCAGGGACAGCAGAGAGCTCAGGTGCTGGTCACAGCAGGGACAGCAGAGAGCTCAGGTGCTGGTCACAGCAGGGACAGCAGAGAGCTCAGGTGCTGGTCACAGCAGAGCACTCAGGAGCAGAGCACAGCAGGGACAGCAGAGAGTTCAGGCGCTGGTCACAGCAGGGACAGCAGAGAGCTCAGTCGCTGGTCACAGCAGGGACAGTAGAGAGCTCAGGCGCTGGTCACAGCAGGGACAGCAGAGAGCTCAGGCGCTGGTCACAGCAGGGACAGCAGAGAGCTCAGGAGCAGAGCACAGCAGGGACAGCAGAGAGCTCAGGCGCTGGTCACAGGAGGGACAGCAGAGAGCGCCGGTGCTGGTCACAGCAGGGACAGCAGAGAGCTCAGGAGCAGAGCACAGCAGGGACAGCAGAGAGCTCTGGAGCAGAGCACAGCAGGGACAGCAGAGAGCTCAGGAGCTGAGCACAGCAGGGACAGCAGAGAGCTCAGGCGCTGGTCACAGCAGGGACAGCAGAGAGCTCAGGCGCTGGTCACAGCAGGGACAGCAGAAAGCTCAGGAGCTGAGCACAGCAGGGACAGCAGAGAGCTCAGGCGCTGGTCACAGCAGGGACAGCAGAGATCTCAGGCGCTGGTCACAGCAGGGACAGCAGAGAGCTGAGGAGCAGAGCACAGCAGGGATAGCAGAGAGCTGAGGAGCAGAGCACAGCAGGGACAGCAGAGAGCTCAGGCGCTGGTCACAGCAGGGACAGCAGAGAGCTTCAAGAAGGGTCTAGATGCCTTTTTACACCTAAATAACATTGCTGGTTATGTTATATAGAATTGTTTCCCATAAATCCCTTCCTCATCCAATCCCTACCCTTCCTTGGTTGAACTTGATGGACGAGTGTCTTTTTTCAACCGTATAAACTATGATACTAAACTATGAATCTGTTGGGTCTGACCCTCGGATATGTTCTCTAATTCGTTCCTTTAGTCATCTAGCGGTACGTCCCACATCCATAGGGTGGCAGGCGATGCGCTCCGCTCTGTGCACCACTGACCTAGTGTCACAATTCAGAAAACTTTTTGAATTGATATTTTTATCCTCTATCTTAGACATTATGGTGCTATAATCTTGTATGCAAATTTGCAACACATACAACGATTTGCACTGCAATGAAAAAAACCTTTTAGTATCTTTCCAGGTCAACCTGACAGGCGAAATTTGTGGGCACCTACGAGATAACGGGGAACCCAATGTTGGGGATCTTTTTGTAGAAAAATGTGCAACCCTCTTCCAAAAAATGTAGATAACACATCATCTTCATAAAGTAAAGGAAGATATTTGTGAACTCTCTTCCTTACCTTATGGTGTTCTCTACTCAGTAGTGACAAAAATTGGTCCGTCGGGTCCGTTCTGAGCGGAACCTCGTCAGGAAGTCTATCTGGATTTTCTGCGCTCATTTTTGCTCCTGTTAATGTGGACTAAATAAAGAAGAAATATTTTATAGGATATAAGGAACCACCACAAGTCTGTTGGCTATTTTCTTCATTTCGTTTGGATTTCCCTTGTTATTGGATTTCTCTTGCCTTGTTATTGGAGTCGGCCGCCCGTGCAGCCCGAGGTGAGCAGGTGACGACTTGTCTTATAGACATGTTATTAAAATATCCAAAAATATGTTCATTGTACATGATCCGTTCTGCCTGTAGAGCCGAGTAATGACTTGTTTTTTGCAGGGCGAGCTGTGGTTCGTATTACTAACATTTCCAGCTTCGCATGGCTTTTTGATCACTTTTCTAAAAAAAAAAAAAAAAAAATTGGGGGAAGGCTAAGAAGCTAAAAAAAAGATGATTTAAGCATCTCAAATATTTTTCAACCACGCGGATAAACAATTTTTTATAGGTCAATAGTTTGGGTTTTCTTTTGCTGCATCAATACCAATGAGGTGCATATGTTTTATTAATAATAATAAATAATAATTCCTTTATATAGCGCCTACAGATTACGCAGCGCTGCTCAGAGCTTTGCCGAATTGGTCCCTGTCCCCAATTGGGGCTCACAATCTAAATCAACCTACCAGTATGTTTTTGGAGTATGGGAGGAAACTATTTATTTATTGTTATTTGTAAATATAGGATTTTTTTATGACCTCTCAGATGCCACGGTTGCAATTCCCAATGGCATCAAAGGGGTTAAAGGTCCATGATTTGCGTTCCCTCTGGTCCCAGATGAATCTTTTGTAAAACGGAACAGAAATTCTGGGATGAATCCTACAAGTCATCCTCATGACTGTATAAAGGTGAGCCCTGCAGGATCTGCAGCTTAGATTAGAAGGTTTGTGATGGTACAGAAAGTTCTACTGATCAGAATTGGGCCCTCATGGTCAGTCCTTGGAGACCTGCATAAAAATTTTACCAGTATTTCTCTAAAGAGGTTTTAACAATTGTGGGAAGGCGGCAAATTTAAGATAAGGAGGTAATAAGAAGAGTAGATGCAACTGGTCCAATGAACTGAGGCCAGATGTTGGAGGCGCCATCACAAATACAATGATTGTGACATCAGCACTTCTGGTCCAATGGGATCAGAGACCATAAACATATTTTAAAAAATCTGTATAGGATCAAATCCAAGTAAAATTTTTAAAAATCCTGAAACTAAACCCTTTATCGATTTTTATGTATTTCAGATATTTGTTGCTGATTTGGAGAATGCAAAGATGGACCGGTCACCGGAGCACATTGTTCTGAGTGAGTACAGCAGCGTGGAGAGGTCTTCATCCGCCGAATCCAAGGACCTGGTCACCAGCAGGACTGACAGCACGTTGTACAGTAGCTCACGAAGCGAGTCTCTGTGGACCAACGCCCAACGAAGTGCCTGGGACACCTATCAAAAGCCCATAATTATCATGTCTGTCGGGGGATCGGTGTTCCTACTGGGGATTATACTGACCACTATGTACTTTGTGTACACGACAACGGCACCAATCTCAAAAAACATGGGACCTGTTGCCCTCTCCATTGGACTAATGATCTTGATTGTTGGTTTGGTTTGGGTTCCGATCATCAGGAAGAAGAGGAAACAGAGGTCGTCCTCTCGACTCTTCAACCATCACTCACGTCAGTTTTTCATTCACTTCTGATCATTTTGGAGACCAGACAATTGATATGATACAATGCTCGGTGTCCAAAAAGTTAAAAAAGTTTTATAAACCGTTGATGTTCTTCAATGGCCCATGAGATCTTCAACGGGAGAAGTAGAATCCTTTTGGTCTACAAATTCAAAATCTACATTTACAGAATCCATTGAGGTACCGAAAGATGCTCATTGGATCGAGACAAAGAGTAACAAGTTTTATTTTTCGAAAAAGCTGAGGGTCTGCAATGATGTTCTACAATTGTCTTCTTCAAGTTCTTCACCAAGGAATCTAGAACCTTGATGATCCACAGATTGATATTCAACATTCTAAGGTCACCATCTAAAAGCAAAATACTATCCACAAGGTCTCACAAGAAGAAGGTGAAGTATTTTTGAAAAGCTGTTGGTCTACAGAGATGTATTCAGTGGTTGACGTCAAGGCCTTCACTTGTGGAATCTAAAACCTCAATGGTCTACAGACATAATCAGGTTCCAGTCTGACAGCAATTTGATCCACAAGATTTCTTAAAGTAAAGAGAATATAAAAAAGTTTTTGGAGGCTATTGGTCTTCAAAGATGTTTCTCCAGGGTCGACGTCAAGTTCTTCAGAAGGCAACATAGTCATTGGATGTTCTTCACGTTGATATCAAACATTCTTAGAACCCGAAGTGAGACCAAGATCCAGAAAATTGGCAAAGGAGGTGGAAAAATTTTATGAAATCAAGTGGTCTACATTCATTTTCGATGTTGGTTTGCATGGAGCTTTATGACTTTGGATGATATCCCATTGTAATTTCCATGTCTATGAGGCATTGATTTTTTGGACCATAGAGAATTATGGTCAATTTCCTAATAGAAGTGGAAGAATTCTGTATAAACTGTGTTCTCCCTAAGTGGTGGCATGACCTTGTGCCTTTTCGTCCATACTAACAATCAGAGAGGGCCACCATTATCGGGGGGGGGAACTTGCATGACAATTTCATGTGAGACGTGATATACTCAAGTGAAAGGAACTACATATGTATGAAGCACACGGCAAGCTTTAATTTGGGGTTTTACTATTGGGTTTGTTATGACTTGTATGAGCTTTGCTGTGACAAAAAAATATTTATTTGCATTTTGCTTTAAATAAAATATCACTATTTCCCTTTAGGTTCATGGTTTTCAGGTACAAATCTAGAGGTCCTCAAGTGGTAAAATCATGGAATTAGATGCTCCGAAAGTTGAGGTGTTTTTGGTTTCTCGTCTGGCCAACAACCCAAAAGCATCAGAAAGGAAGCGGTAGAGAAATCCAAAATTAATATTGCTCCCTTTGATCGTTTAGAAGTTTCACAAGCCTGTAGGTATACCTGGAACATTTTTGTTTTACGCATGGTGAGCAGAGTTGTAAGTCTTTCCAAAAAATCACCTAAATCTCAAAAGGTCACCCTTCGACCATTGTTTAATAGATGGTTCTGCAATAGATCTCTGAGCTTACAGACCTGAGGTTGCCTGAGGTGTCAACCAAACGATGATTCACCTGCCGGCCATGCCTCTGGTGGTCCCATGCGTGTCTTAGGACCACCCCATATCGTAGATGTGGTTTTCCATTTTAGTTGCCCAAAACGTATGTACACGGTTTTGGGGAAAGACTGGATGATGTATGTTTAGAAGTGATAAATCACATGTCTTAGTGATCATCAGAGAGCACCATACATATTTAAGACTTTCAGATACTTGGTTGAAATTCCATGCTTGGTCGAATACGCACCCATTGGTCTTCTGTAATGATCAGTCAACCAATAATCTGACTGACGGACAACAATTATGGTGATAGACGACCACTATCAACAACTATATGGCCACCTCTAAATGGCTTTAGGTATAATCTGTTGAGGAAGACCAGAGAGGCCACCACAAACATAAAACAGTCTAAACTTTATAGAATAGTATCACGTCCAATGGAGAAGGACAATAACCAGACAATGTACATCAAGAAACACTAAATCACAGTGATGTCCCTTTTCACATGAACGTCAAGGAAGACCATACACATCTGAGGCCGCCAGATGCTCGGATGAGATATTCCAATGTGACCGACCACAGATTGTTGATTCTTCCACTTGGTGAATCTTGGTGAAGAACTTATGAACTTCATGGCCACTTCTAAAAATCGATGGCCACAATTGTAATGTTCAATATCGACCACTTTGATCAACTTTTAACAAATCGATCTTCACGTAACTCTATCGACACTCATTCTATTACAAATCACCGACTTATCAACTTTTAGAAATGGAGTCAATGATTGACACGTGATTTTCAACCATTTCTGATCTATTCTGATAGACTTTCTGATATAAATATTCTGATACCATTGACCATTTTATCAGCAGATCTTTGGTCTTTAGTAACGATCATTCTTCTTGTACTTGACCGTCAATCATTCTGTTCAAAATCGAGAATTATGATCGACTTTTATAAAATATCTATTGCCACCTCTAAATATCTGTACACATTCACATTCAAGTCTGATGGACAATTTTTGGAGCTCAGCCCAAATATTCCAATTCCGTTGACCAACTTGTTGAACAGACCATTGGACGTTGGTAACATTGATCTTCCAATAACTTTAGCGACGAGAGTTCTGTTCGGAATCCACCACTTTTCATCGACTTTTAGGATTAGAGTCAGTGATCGGCACAGTGATTGATATAGATATTCAACACTTCCTGATCCTCGCTTGAAATATTCCGATACTAGTGACCATCTTCCAGTATATTCCAGTAACTTGACCGACAATCGTTCCGGTCAACCAATTTTTTCAATCTTTATCTAATATCTGCAGTAACCTCTATATATTTGTAGACATCATCTATCAGGGAAGAATCGAGAGGCCGCCACACACATAAAACAGTCAACCAGTTACTACACTCTACACATCGGATGGTGGACGACAGTTACCAGAAGATGAGTGTCACAGGTGCTCCCGCGACCCATGTCTCGGGTCATGGGCTCACCTGTGATCCTCGGTCTGCCCCAACGCAACTCCGCTCTATCTTACCTCTCCCCGTTCCTGATTTCCTTCCGGAGGCCATGTGTGTGGTCCCGTCTCCTAGGGCACGGGCGTCGGCTTCAGAAGATAGCGCACCGCTAATTGGAAATGGATAAAGACAGGCGTCTCCCAGAATTCCCTGCTGGATCTTCGTGCTATAAGCCATCAAGCTTTGTCCTGTGCCTAGTGCTTGTGATTGGATTTTTCCTTGTGACCCCGGACCTGTTCCCCTTTACGCTCCTCCACTGCCTGCCCTGTCCTCCTGCTCCGTCCCAGACCCTGAACCATTGCCACCTGCCTTGACCATGTGCATATCCCCGACTGCGAGATTGCCTACCGATTTTGTACCACGACCTTGGCTGCCACCGCGGACAAGTCGCACCTGTGGAACAACCTGGTGGTACCACCCCGCAGCAAGACCAACCCACTTTGTAGTGGGCTCTGGTGAAAACGGGGTACGACTAAGACTCTAGTCCCAGGTGTCGGTTTGTGTCATCGCCCGCGGTGGTCCAGGGGGTTCACTACCCCAGAACCCTGACAACGAGTGGCCGGAAGTGGTGAAACACTTGTCACTCTAAAACAACCAATGAAGACCCAAACAAATTGTGGTGGACTTATATTTTTCGCAGACATTTATTTGCCTACAACCCTTGTTCTTCCAAGAGAATAAAAGGGTCCCCATCTTTTCTTGCCCCCAACTTGTCTATCGAAGGAGGTCTCCAACAAAGTCAGCCGTTCTCTCCAAAATTTTGCTCAAATATTTGTTCTTTGATACTTATGTTCACAGCTGAGGGTTTTCTGCAATTTCACGAGGTTTCTCCACGACTGCAGAACCTTCTGTTACACAATAAAAAATGATCAATGACACAACAATAAAAAACCACAGGATTCTAAATGTTCCAACAAACTCCCTCTACAGGTTTTCATCTTCCCGAATTCCTTCCGTTTACACAATTTCTTCATGAGTTTTTCCCCCCCTGTAGTCCTCGGCTGTGACTCACGTGAAGTAACCTGATGACCTCAAGGTGACACCAAATGTTTACAGCTGATTCAGAAAGATTTGCATCTGTGATGTCACCAGCAGAATCATCGCAAAGGAAGAGCAAAACCCAAACTGTGATGGGATGAAAGGTTACACAATGTTAAGTCGCTCGTTGTACATAAAGCTTCCTTAAAGAGGTTGTATCGACACATATAACAAGCCTCTACATGACACCCCCCCCCCCCCCCCCCCGCACACGGAGTAACGATAATTACACCCGAGACTCAGACACTAAATTGCAAGAACTTCATTTATTACAATCCACCAAGACAACACAACAAGGGATAAGATGGAAGGATCTAATGGAGAGTAAAGGACACAATCATAATACAATATCTATAGGGAAGAGTCAGAGACTTACATAATGGAGGCAAAGGGATTAAAGGCTCAGACACCCAGAAAATACCAGACAAAACAAAAATTCACATTACTGTTAGGAGGAATTCTGTAATAATGAATGATAGTAGTTATATTCCTGTACATAGGGGGCAGTATTATAGTAGTTATATTCCTGTACATAGGGGGCAGTATTATAGTAGTTATATTCCTGTACATAGGGGGCAGTATTATAGTAGTTATATTCCTGTACATAGGGGGCAGTATTATAGTAGTTATATTCTTGTACATAGGGGGCAGTATTATAGTAGTTATATTCTTGTACATAGGGGGCAGTATTATAGTAGTTATATTCCTGTACATAGGGGGCAGTATTATAGTAGTTATATTCCTGTACATAGGGGGCAGTATTATAGTAGTTATATTCCTGTACATAGGGGGCAGTATTATAGTAGTTATATTCCTGTACATAGGGGGCAGTATTATAGTAGTTATATTCCTGTACATAGGGGGCAGTATTATAGTAGTTATATTCCTGTACATAGGGGGCAGTATTATAGTAGTTATATTCTTGTACATAGGGGGCAGTATTATAGTAGTTATATTCTTGTACATAGGGGGCAGTATTATAGTAGTTATATTCCTGTACATAGCGGGCAGTATTATAGTAGTTATATTCCTGTACATAGGGGGCAGTATTATAGTAGTTATATTCCTGTACATAGGGGGCAGTATTATAGTAGTTATATTCCTGTACATAGGGGGCAGTATTATAGTAGTTATATTCCTGTACATAGGGGGCAGTATTATAGTAGTTATATTCCTGTACATAGGGGGCAGTATTATAGTAGTTATATTCCTGTACATAGGGGGCAGTATTATAGTAGTTATATTCTTGTACATAGGGGGCAGTATTATAGTAGTATATTCCTGTACATAGGGGGTAATATTATAGTAGTTATATTCTTGTACATAGGGGGCAGTATTATAGTAGTTATATTCCTGTACATAGGGGGCAGTATTATAGTAGTTATATTCTTGTACATAGGGGGCAGTATTATAGTAGTTATATCCCTGTACATAGGGGGCAGTATTATAGTAGTTATATTCTTGTACATAGGGGGCAGTATTATAGTAGTTATATTCTTGTACATAGGGGGCAGTATTATAGTAGTTATATTCTTGTACATAGGGGGTAATATTATAGTAGTTATATTCTTGTACATAGGGTACAGTATTATAGTGGTTATATTCCTGTACATAGGGGGCAGTATTATAGTAGTTATATTCCTGTACATAGGGGGCAGTAATATAGTAGTTATATTCTTGTACATAGGGGGAAGTATTATAGTAGTTATATTCCTGTACATAGGGGGCAGTATTATAGTAGATATATTCCTGTACATAGGGGGCAGTATTATAGTAGTTATATTCCTGTACATAGGGGGCAGTATTATAGTAGTTATATTCCTGTACATAGGGGGCAGTATTATAGTAGATATATTCTTGTACATAGGGGGCAGTATTATAGTAGTTATATTCTTGTACATAGGGGACAGTATTATAGTAGTTAAATTCTTGTACATAGGGGGCAGTATTAAAGTAGTTATATTCTTGTACATAGGGGGCAGTATTATAGTAGTTATATTCCTGTACTTAGGGGGCAGTATTATAGTAGTTATATTCCAGTACATAGGGGGCAGTATTATAATAGTTATATTCTTCTTCATAGGGGGCAGTATTATAGTAGTTATATTCTTGTACATAGGGGGCAGTATTATAGTAGTTATATTCTAGTACATAGGGGGCAGTATTATAGTAGTTGTATTCTTGTACATAGGGGGCAGTATTATAGTAGTTATATTCTTGTACATAGGGGGCAGTATTATAGTAGTTATATTCTTGTACATAGGGGGCAGTATTATAGTAGTTATATTCCTGTACATACAGGGCAGTATTATAGTAGTTATATTCTTGTACATAGGGGGCAGTATTATAGTAGTTATAATCCTGTACATAGGGGACAGTATTATAGTAGTTATATTCCTGTACATAGAGGGCAGTATTATAGTAGTTATATTCCTGTACATAGGGGGCAGTATTATAGTAGTTATATTCCTGTACATAGCGGGCAGTATTATAGTAGTTATATTCCTGTACATAGGGGCAGTATTATAGTAGT
Organism: Engystomops pustulosus; assembly: GCF_040894005.1. Taxonomy (NCBI): domain Eukaryota; kingdom Metazoa; phylum Chordata; class Amphibia; order Anura; family Leptodactylidae; genus Engystomops; species Engystomops pustulosus. Next base: position 186,286,941 of record NC_092416.1, on the reverse strand, counting down.
TATATTCTTGTACATAGGGGGCAGTATTATAGTAGTTATATTCCTGTACATAGGGGGCAGTATTATAGTAGTTATATTCCTGTACATAGCGGGCAGTATTATAGTAGTTATATTCTTGTACATAGGGGGCAGTATTATAGTAGTTATATTCTTGTACATAGGGGGCAGTATTATAGTAGTTATATTCTTGTACATAGGGGGCAGTATTATAGTAGTTATATTCCTATACATAGGGGCAGTATTATAGTAGTTATATTCCTGTACATAGGGGGCAGTATTATAGTAGTTATATTCCTGTACATAGGGGGCAGTATTATAGTAGTTATATTCCTGTACATAGGGGGCAGTATTATAGTAGTTATATTCTTGTACATAGGGGGCAGTATTATAGTAGTTATATTCTTGTACATAGGGGGCAGTATTATAGTAGTTATATTCCTGTACATAGGGGGCAGTATTATAGTAGTTATATTCCTGTACATAGGGGGCAGTATTATAGTAGTTATATTCCTGTACATAGGGGGCAGTATTATAGTAGTTATATTCCTGTACATAGGGGGCAGTATTATAGTAGTTATATTCCTGTACATAGGGGGCAGTATTATAGTAGTTATATTCCTGTACATAGGGGGCAGTATTATAGTAGTTATATTCTTGTACATAGGGGGCAGTATTATAGTAGTTATATTCTTGTACATAGGGGGCAGTATTATAGTAGTTATATTCCTGTACATAGCGGGCAGTATTATAGTAGTTATATTCCTGTACATAGGGGGCAGTATTATAGTAGTTATATTCCTGTACATAGGGGGCAGTATTATAGTAGTTATATTCCTGTACATAGGGGGCAGTATTATAGTAGTTATATTCCTGTACATAGGTGGCAGTATTATAGTAGTTATATTCCTGTACATAGGTGGCAGTATTATAGTAGTTATATTCCTGTACATAGGGGGCAGTATTATAGTAGTTATATTCCTGTACATAGGGGGCAGTATTATAGTAGTTATATTCCTGTACATAGGGGGCAGTATTATAGTAGTTATATTCCTGTACATAGGGGGCAGTATTATAGTAGTTATATTCCTGTACATAGGTGGCAGTATTATAGTAGTTATATTCCTGTACATAGGGGGCAGTATTATAGTAGTTATATTCCTGTACATAGGGGGCAGTATTATAGTAGTTATATTCCTGTACATAGGGGGCAGTATTATAGTAGTTATATTCCTGTACATAGGGGGCAGTATTATAGTAGTTATATTCCTGTACATAGGTGGCAGTATTATAGTAGTTATATTCCTGTACATAGGGGGCAGTATTATAGTAGTTATATTCCTGTACATAGGGGGCAGTATTATAGTAGTTATATTCTTGTACATAGGGGGCAGTATTATAGTAGTTATATTCCTGTACATAGGGGGCAGTAATATAGTAGTTATATTCTTGTACATAGGGGGAAGTATTATAGTAGTTATATTCCTGTACATAGGGGGCAGTATTATAGTAGATATATTCCTGTACATAGGGGGCAGTATTATAGTAGTTATATTCCTGTACATAGGGGGCAGTATTATAGTAGTTATATTCCTGTACATAGGGGGCAGTATTATAGTAGATATATTCTTGTACATAGGGGGCAGTATTATAGTAGTTATATTCTTGTACATAGGGGACAGTATTATAGTAGTTATATTCTTGTACATAGGGGGCAGTATTATAGTAGTTATATTCTTGTACATAGGGGGCAGTATTATAGTAGTTATATTCCTGTACTTAGGGGGCAGTATTATAGTAGTTATATTCCAGTACATAGGGGGCAGTATTATAATAGTTATATTCTTCTTCATAGGGGGCAGTATTATAGTAGTTATATTCTTGTACATAGGGGGCAGTATTATAGTAGTTATATTCTAGTACATAGGGGGCAGTATTATAGTAGTTGTATTCTTGTACATAGGGGGCAGTATTATAGTAGTTATATTCTTGTACATAGGGGGCAGTATTATAGTAGTTATATTCTTGTACATAGGGGGCAGTATTATAGTAGTTATATTCCTGTACATACAGGGCAGTATTATAGTAGTTATATTCTTGTACATAGGGGGCAGTATTATAGTAGTTATAATCCTGTACATAGGGGACAGTATTATAGTAGTTATATTCCTGTACATAGAGGGCAGTATTATAGTAGTTATATTCCTGTACATAGGGGGCAGTATTATAGTAGTTATATTCCTGTACATAGCGGGCAGTATTATAGTAGTTATATTCCTGTACATAGGGGCAGTATTATAGTAGTTATATTCTTGTACATAGGGGGCAGTATTATAGTAGTTATATTCCTGTACATAGGGGGCAGTATTATAGTAGTTATATTCCTGTACATAGCGGGCAGTATTATAGTAGTTATATTCTTGTACATGGGGGGCAGTATTATAGTAGTTATATTCTTGTACATAGGGGGCAGTATTATAGTAGTTATATTCTTGTACATAGGGGGCAGTATTATAGTAGTTATATTCCTATACATAGGGGCAGTATTATAGTAGTTATATTCCTGTACATAGGGGGCAGTATTATAGTAGTTATATTCTTGTACATAGGGGGCAGTATTATAGTAGTTATATTCCTGTACATAGGGGACAGTATTATAGTAGTTATATTCCTGTACATAGAGGGCAGTATTATAGTAGTTATCTTCCTGTACATAGGGGGCAGTATTATAGTAGTTATATTACTGTACATAGCGGGCAGTATTATAGTAGTTATATTCCCGTACATAGGGGGCAGTATTATAGTAGTTATATTCCTGTACATAGGGGGCAGTATTATAGTAGTTATATTCCTGTACATAGGGGGCAGTATTATAGTAGTTATATTCCTGTACATAGGGGGCAGTATTATAGTAGTTATATTCCTGCACATAGGGGGCAGTATTATAGTAGTTATATTCCTGTACATAGGGGGCAGTATTATAGTAGTTATATTCCTGTACATAGGGGGCAGTATTATAGTAGTTATATTCCTGTACATAGGGGGCAGTATTATAGTAGTTATATTCCTGTACATTGGGGGCAGTATTATAGTAGTTATATTCTTGTACATAGAGGCAGTATTATAGTAGTTATATTCTTGTACATAGGGGCAGTATTATAGTAGTTATATTCTTGTACATAGGGGGCAGTATTATAGTAGTTATATTCCTGTACACAGGGGGCAGTATTATCGTAGTTATATTCCTGTACATAGGGGGCAGTATTATAGTAGTTATATTCCTGTACATAGGGGGCAGTATTATAGTAGTTATATTCTTGTACATAGGGGGCAGTATTATAGGAGTTATATTCCTGTACATAGGAGGCAGTATTATAGTAGTTATATTCCTGTACATAGGGGGCAGTATTATAGTAGTTATATTACTGTACATAGGGGGCAGTATTATAGTAGTTATATTCTTGTACATAGGGGGCAGTATTATAGGAGTTATATTCCTGTACATAGGAGGCAGTATTATAGTTGTTATATTTCTGTACATAGGAGGCAGTATTATAGTAGTTATATTCCTGTACATAGGGGGCAGTATTATAGTAGTTATATTCTTGTACATAGGGGGCAGTACTATAGTAGTTATATTCCTGTACATAGGGGGCAGTATTATAGTAGTTATATTCCTGTACATAGGGGGCAGTATTATAGTAGTTATATATCTGTACATAGGGGGCAGTATTATAGTAGTTATATTCCTGTACATAGGGGGCAGTATTATAGTAGTTATATTCCTGTACATAGGGGGCAGTATTAGAGTAGTTATATTCCTGTACATAGGGGGCAGTATTATAGTAGTTATATTCCTGTACATAGGGGGCAGTATTATAGTAGTTATATTCTTGTACATAGGGGGCAGTATTATAGTAGTTATATTCCTGTACATAGGGGGCAGTATTATAGTAGTTATATTCCTGTACATAGGGGGCAGTATTATAGTAGTTATATTCCTGTACATAGGGGGCAGTATTATAGTAGTTATATTCCTGTACATAGGGGGCAGTATTATATTAGTTATGTTCTTGTACATAGGGGGCAGTATTATAGTAGTTATATCCCTGTACATAGGGGGCAGTATTATAGTAGTTATATTCCTGTACATAGGGGGCAGTATTATAGTAGTTATATTCTTGTACATAGGGGGCAGTATTATAGTAGTTATATTCCTGTACATAGGGGGCAGTATTATAGTAGTTATGTTCTTGTACATAGGGGGCAGTATTATAGTAGTAATATTCTTGTACATAGGGGACAGTATTATAGTAGTTATATTCCTGTACATAGGGGGCAGTATTATAGTAGTTATATTCTTGTACATAGGGGGAGTATTATAGTAGTTATAGTCTTGTACATAGGGGGCAGTATTATAGTAGTTATATTCCTGTACATAGGGGGCAGTATTATAGTAGTTATATTCTTGTACATAGGGGGCAGTATTATAGTAGTTATATTCCTGTACATAGGGGGCAGTTTTATAGTAGTTATATTCTTGTACATAGGGGGAGTATTATAGTAGTTATATTCCTGTACATAGGGGGCAGTATTATAGTAGTTATATTCCTGTACATAGGAGGCAGTATTATAGTAGTTATATTCTTGTACATAGGGGGCAGTATTATAGTAGTTATATTCTTGTACATAGGGGCAGTATTATAGTAGTTATATTCTTGTACATAGGGGGCAGTATTATAGTAGTTATATTCCTGTACATAGGGGGCAGTATTATAGTAGTTATATCCCTGTACATAGGGGGCAGTATTATAGTAGTTATATTCCTGTACATAGGGGGCAGTATTATAGCAGTTATATTCCGGTACATAGGGGGCAGTATTATAGTAGTTATATTCTTGTACATAGGGGGCAGTATTATAGTAGTTATATTCTTGTACATAGGGGGCAGTATTATAGTAGTTATATTCCTGTACAGAGGGGGCAGTCTTATAGTAGTTATATTCTTGTACATAGGGGGCAGTATTATAGTAGTTATATTCCTGTACATAGGGGGCAGTATTATAGTAGTTATATTCTTGTACATAGGGGGCAGTATTATAGTAGTTATATTCCTGTACATAGGAGGCAGTATTATAGTAGTTATATTCTTGTACATAGGGGGCAGTATTATAGTAGTTATATTCCTGTACATAGGAGGCAGTATTATAGTAGTTATATTCCTGTACATAGGGGGCAGTATTATAGTAGTTATATTCCTGTACATAGGGGGCAGTATTATAGTAGTTATATTCTTGTACATAGGGGGCAGTATTATAGTAGTTATATTCCTGTACATAGGGGGCAGTATTATAGTAGTTATATTCTTGTACATAGGGGGCAGTATTATAGTAGTTATATTCTTGTACATAGGGGGCAGTATTATAGAAGTGTTTGGCTGGGGAGGGGGTAGATAAATGAGTATTTTATTGCCCTCCTGTTTACTCTGCGCTCCTATTCCCTGGATATATGACATAACCTTAGTTGTTGTTGTTGTAGATGAAAGCTCACAGTAAGAGAATTTTCACTTCTTCTCAGAATACCACAGATGGTCACAGAGCATTAGTAGTAAAGTGGAGAGATCTCAGCTATAAATCAGTATTCTGAGAAGCCGCAGTAATACAGGTTAACCCTTCACAGGCCTTAGAGGGGGGAAATATATCTGGGCTGTTAGTATAGTGGAAAGACTATGAATGAAACTATAAATGTGAAATCAACAAAACCTCAACAATGCTGATTGGATACAGACCCATCCCTTTCTCCATAAACCCCTGAATACTAATTCTGGTGTAAATTTGCTTGAATAATTAAAAAAGTCAAAACCTCCAAATATTTTTGATGCTTCTTGTGCACACTAAATAAAGTAACTGCACCAACAGCAGAATAGTGAGTGCAGCTCTGGAGTATAATACAGGATGTAACTCAGGATCAGTACAGCATAAGTAATGTCATGTATGTACACAGTGACTGCACCAGCAGCAGAATAGTGAGTGCAGCTCTGGAGTATAATACAGGATGTAACTCAGGATCAGTACAGCATAAGTAATGTCATGTATGTACACAGTGACTGCACCAACAGCAGAATAGTGAGTGCAGCTCTGGAGTATAATACAGGATGTAACTCAGGATCAGTACAGCATAAGTAATGTCATGTATGTACACAGTGACTGCACCAGCAGCAGAATAGTGAGTGCAGCTCTGGAGTATAATACAGGATGTAACTCAGGATCAGTACAGCATAAGTAATGTCATGTATGTACACAGTGACTGCACCAGCAGCAGAATAGTGAGTGCAGCTCTGGGGTATAATACAGGATGTAACTCAGGATCAGTACAGGATAAGTAATGTCATGTATGTACACAGTGACTGCACCAGCAGCAGAATAGTGAGTGCAGCTCTGGGGTATAATACAGGATGTAACTCAGGATCAGTACAGGATAAGTAATGTCATGTATGTACACAGTGACTGCACCAGCAGCAGAATAGTGAGTGCAGCTCTGGAGTATAATACAGGATATAACTCAGGATCAGTACAGGATAAGTAATGTCATGTATGTACACAGTGACTGCACCTGCAGCAGAATAGTGAGCGCAGCTCTGGAGTATAATACAGGATGTAACTCAGGATCAGTACAGGATAATTAATGTCATGTATGTACACAGTGACTGCACCAGCAGCAGAATAGTGAGTGCAGCTCTGGGGTATAATACAGAATGTAACTCAGGATCAGTACAGGATAAGTAATGTCATGTATGTACACAGTGACTGCACCAGCAGCAGAATAGTGAGTGCAGCTCTGGAGTATAATACAGGATGTAACTCAGGATCAGTACAGGATAATTAATGTCATGTATGTGCACAGTGACTGCACCAGCAGCAGAATAGTGAGTGCAGCTCTGGAGTATAATACAGGATGTAACTCAGGATCAGTACAGGATAAGTAATGTCATGTATGTACACAGTGACTGCACCAGCAGCAGAATAGTGAGTGCAGCTCTGGGGTATAATACAGGATGTAACTCAGGATCAGTACAGGATAAGTAATGTCATGTATGTACACAGTGACTGCACCAGCAGCAGAATAGTGAGTGCAGCTCTGGGGTATAATACAGGATGTAACTCAGGATCAGTACAGCATAAGTAATGTCATGTATGTACACAGTGACTGCACCAGCAGCAGAATAGTGAGTGCAGCTCTGGGGTATAATACAGGATGTAACTCAGGATCAGTACAGGATAAGTAATGTCATGTATGTACACAGTGACTGCACCAGCAGCAGAATAGTGAGTGCAGCTCTGGGGTATAATACAGGATGTAACTCAAGATCAGTACAGGATAAGTAATGTCATGTATGTACAGTGACTGCACCAGCAGCAGAATAGTGAGTGCAGCTCTGGAGTATAATACAGGATGTAACTCAGGATCAGTACAGGATAAGTAATGTCATGTATGTACACAGTGACTGCACCAGCAGCAGAATAGTGAGTGCATCTCTGGGGTATAATACAGGATGTAACTCAAGATCAGTACAGGATAAGTAATGTCATGTATGTATACAGTGACTGCTCCAGCAGCAGAATAGTGAGTGCAGCTCTGGGGTATAATACAGAATGTAACTCAGGATCAGTACAGGATAAGTAATGTCATGTATGTACACAGTGACTACACCAGCAGCATAATAGTGAGTGCAGCTCTGGGGTATAATACAGGATGTAACTCAGGATCAGTACAGGATAAGTAATGTCATGTATGTACACAGTGACTGCACCAGCAGCAGCAGAATAGTGAGTGCAGCTCTGGGGTATAATACAGGATGTAACTCAGGATCAGTACAGGATAAGTAATGTCATGCATGTACACAGTGACTGCACCAGCAGCAGAATAGTGAGTGCAAGTCTGGGGTATAATACAGGATGTAACTCAGGATCAGTACAGGATAAGTAATGTCATGTATGTACACAGTGACTGCACCAGCAGCAGAATAGTGAGTACAGCTCTGGAGTATAATACAGGATGTAACTCAGGATCAGTACAGGATAAGTAATGTCATGTATGTACACAGTGACTGCACCAGTAGCAGAATAGTGAGTGCAGCTCTGGAGTATAATACAGGATGTAACTCCGGATCAGTACAGGATAAGTAATGTCATGTATGTACACAGTGACTGCACCAGCAGCAGAATAGTGAGTGCAGCTCTGGGGTATAATACAGGATGTAACTCAAGATCAGTACAGGATAAGTAATGTCATGTATGTACAGTGACTGCACCAGCAGCAGAATAGTGAGTGCAGCTCTGGAGTATAATACAGGATGTAACTCAAGATCAGTACAGGATAAGTAATGTCATGTATGTACAGTGACTGCACCAGCAGCAGAATAGTGAGTGCAGCTCTGGAGTATAATACAGGATGTAACTCAGGATCAGTACAGGATAAGTAATGTCATGTATGTACACAGTGACTGCACCAGCAGCAGTATAGTGAGCGCAGCTCTGGAGTATAATACAGGATGTAACTCAGGATCAGTACAGGATAAGTAATGTCATGTATGTACACAGTGACTGCACCAGCAGCAGAATAGTGTGTGCATCTCTGTGGTATAATACAGGATGTAACTCAAGATCAGTACAGGATAAGTAATGTCATGCATGTATACAGTGACTGCACCAGCAGCAGAATAGTGAGTGCAAGTCTGGGGTATAATACAGGATGTAACTCAAGATCAGTACAGGATAAGTAATGTCATGCATGTATACAGTGACTGCACCAGCAGCAGAATAGTGAGTGCAGCTCTGGGGTATAATACAGGATGTAACTCAGGATCAGTACAGGATAAGTAATGTCATGTATGTACACAGTGACTGCACCAGCAGCAGAATAGTGAGTGCAGCTCTGGAGTATAATACAGGATATAACTCAGGATCAGTACAGGATATGTAATGTCATGTATGTACACAGTGACTGCACCAGCAGCAGAATAGTGAGTGCAGTTCTGGGGTATAATACAGGATATAACTCAGGATCAGTACAGGATAAGTAATGTCATGTATGTACACAGTGACTGCACCAGCAGCAGAATAGTGAGTGCAGCTCTGGAGTATAATACAGGATATAACTCAGGATCAGTACAGGATAAGTAATGTCATGTATGTACACAGTGACTGCACCAGCAGCAGAATAGTGAGTGCAGCTCTGGGGTATAATACAGGATATAACTCAGGATCAGTACAGGATAAGTAATGTCATGTATGTACACAGTGACTGCACCAGCAGCAGAATAGTGAGTGCAGCTCTGGGGTATAATACAGGATGTAACTCAGGATCAGTACAGGATAAGTAATGGCATGTATGTACACAGTGACTGCACCAGCAGCAGCAGAATAGTGAGTGCAGCTCTGGGGTATAATACAGGATGTAACTCAGGATCAGTACAGGATAAGTAATGTCATGTATGTACACAGTGACTGCACCAGCAGCAGAATAGTGAGTGCAGCTCTGGGGTATAATACAGGATGTAACTCAGGATCAGTACAGGATAAGTAATGGCATGTATGTACACAGTGACTGCACCAGCAGCAGAATAGTGAGTGCAGCTCTGGGGTATAATACAGGATGTAACTCAGGATCAGTACAGGATAAGTAATGTCATGTATGTACCCAGTGACTGCACCAGCAGCAGAATAGTGAGTGCAGCTCTGGGGTATAATACAGGATGTAACTCAGGATCAGTACAGGATAAGTAATGGCATGTATGTACACAGTGACTGCACCAGCAGCAGAATAGTGAGTGCAGCTCTGGGGTATAATACAGGATGTAACTCAGGATCAGTACAGGATAAGTAATGGCATGTATGTACACAGTGACTGCACCAGCAGCAGAATAGTGAGTGCAGCTCTGGGGTATAATACAGGATGTAACTCAGGATCAGTACAGGATAAGTAATGGCATGTATGTACACAGTGACTGCACCAGCAGCAGAATAGTGAGTGCAGCTCTGGGGTATAATACAGGATGTAACTCAGGATCAGTACAGGATAAGTAATGTCATGTATGTACACAGTGACTGCAGCAGCAGCAGAATAGTGAGTGCAGCTCTGGGGTATAATACAGGATGTAACTCAGGATCAGTACAGGATAAGTAATGTCATGTATGTACCCAGTGACTGCACCAGCAGCAGAATAGTGAGTGCAGCTCTGGGGTATAATACAGGATGTAACTCAGGATCAGTACAGGATAAGTAATGTCATGTATGTACACAGTGACTGCACCAGCAGCAGAATAGTGTGTGCAGCTCTGGGTATAATACAGGATGTAACTCAGGATCAGTACAGGATAAGTAATGTCATGTATGTACACAGTGACTGCACCAGCAGCAGAATAGTGAGTGCAGCTCTGGGTATAATACAGGATGTAACTCAGGATCAGTACAGGATAAGTAATGTCATGTATGTACACAGTGACTGCACCAGCAGAATAGTGAGGGCAGCTCCGGAGTATAATACAGGATGTAACTCAGGATCAGTACAGGATAAGTAATGTCATGTATGTACACAGTGACTGCACCAGCAGAATAGTGAGGGCAGCTCCGGAGTATAATACAGGATGTAACTCAGGATCAGTACAGGATAAGTAATGTCATGTATGTACACAGTGTCTGCACCAGCAGCAGAATAGTGAGTGCAGCTCTGGTGTATAATACAGGATGTAACTCAGGATCAGTACAGGATAAGTAATGTCATGTATGTACAGTGACTGCCCCAGCAGCAGAATAGTGAGTGCAGCTCTGGGGTATAATACAGGATGTAACTCAGGATCAGTACAGGATAAGTAATGTCATGTATGTACACAGTGACTGCACCAGCAGCAGAATAGTGAGTGCAGCTCTGGGGTATAATACAGGATGTAACTCAGGATCAGTACAGGATAAGTAATGTCATGTATGTACACAGTGACTGCACCAGCAGCAGAATAGTGAGTGCAGCTCTGGGGTATAACACAGGATGTAACTCAGGATCAGTACAGGATAAGTAATGTCATGTATGTACAGTGACTGCACCAGCAGCAGAATAGTGAGTGCAGCTCTGGAGTATAATACAGGATGTAACTCAGGATCAGTACAGGATAAGTAATGTCATGTATGTACACAGTGACTGCACCAGCAGCAGAATAGTGAGTGCAGCTCTGGGGTATAATACAGGATGTAACTGAGGATCAGTACAGGATAAGTAATGTCATGTAGCAGAATAGTGAGTGCAGCTCTGGGGTATAATACAGGATAAGTAATGTCATGTAGCAGAATAGTGAGTGCAGCTCTGGGGTATAATACAGGATAAGTAATGTCATGTAGCAGAATAGTGAGTGCAGCTCTGGGGTATAGTACAGAGAGTTGCTATGAGATTGGAGCTGGTGCAGGACGTGAATGATGTGCGGTGGTCGTCACTTACGGTCAGATCGATGGTTGTACATTTTGTATAACATTTTCCCAGCATGTACATTATGATGGAGCAGGCTGCGCTGGGTTTGGGCGGTTCTGGTGATGGATTCTGGAGGTTGCGGTTTGGACAGGGGAGCCTCCTCTTACGCTCTGCATTACTTAGTGGATGAAATGGACTCTCTGCTCTTAATCCAATTTGATTACAGAGCAATTTAGACTTTGTTCTTCCTCTTAAAAGTGGGAAATTTGCTTGTGGCAGACACATTACAGATTAACTATCAGCCCATTACCAGCAGACGGCGAGAGCACCACTTCCTTAAGGAGATATTATGTGCGAGGGGGGGGGGGGGATTAACCCTTCACTATGAGGAGTAAACATAAACAAGGCAAAATCCTCGCCCATGACCCAGAACGTCAGATGAGGGAGAAGCCTCCATCCTGTACATTCACAATCACCACCAGACAGGGGGGGAAGGGTGCCGCCATCCCATAGGGTAAGGGGGTAATTCAGAGCCCATGGGGGGAGCACTTGCTGCTCCACATTATAATGCAATCTATGGTGCCCTCATGTCATGTCCACAGCAGGAGCCGGAGCAACAGCAGGAGGAGAATATTGTGGGATCACAAGATCAGTCCTGGTGCTGTCATTTCTAATGCTGTACTCCCATAATAAACTTATGAAGCCTGGTTCTGGTGCTGTATTTATGTATGAAGCCTGGTTCCGGTGCTGTATTTATGTATGAAGCCTGGTTCTGTATTTATGTATGAAACCTGGGTCTGGTGCTGTATTTATGTATGAAGCCTGGTTCTGGTGCTGTATTTATGTATGGAGCCTGTTTCTGGTGCTGTATTTAT